>NW_027412535.1:0-197027 GCF_025532065.1 Leptinotarsa decemlineata | reverse complement strand
TATATATATATATATATATATATATATAATATATATATATATACCGCCAGCTATCAAAGTGAGGACACAGTTCAGTCCTAACCAAGTGAGGACCGGGTGAAGGAGTTGACCTCTGTTTTCCAATAGAAAAATGGAAAATATACTCGTAAAAATCTGAATAGAAAATTATTTATTTTTTTTCAGTATACATCTACAGAGTGAGGACAGTACTATTCTCCTAGTGAAGTGAGGTCCGTATATATTTTTCAAAGATCCTAACAATGTGAGGACATATATACACGTACTAATTCATCATAAAGGCAAAGTGAGGTCCATTAAACGTTGCCGAGTTTTTCACATGTGAAACAGATGGATGCAAGGTGGATAAGAGATAAATGTATATTAGCGAAGATTTATAAAAGTTTGATTGTTGCGTCGTGGAAACTACTGCGTAATTTAAGTTAGTTTTGATCAAAATAAACTAAAAAATACATGTTGTTCATGTTTTGAGTATTTCAGTTTCACAAATACATTTTTCAGGATGGACAGAAAAACATAAATAACGAGGTTTTGGACCGGTTGTGGATTTTAAAATATGAAGGTACCAAGGGACTTGGCAGGAATGAAATCAATAGTCTAGTTCATGTACCATTTTCTTCCAAAATTTTTATATAGTCTCCGAAATTTACGATCAAGGTGTCATTATATTCATATTGTCACGTATAAAGTTTAAGGATGAGTTCGAAAAGACACTGAAACAAATTACGAAAGTCATAAACAAATTAGTTAAAAAAAAATTGAGGTTTGTTTTTTTTGAATATCTCGAATAGTACTCAAAATTTTCGAATTAAAAAAAAAGATCAAAAAAGATCATCAAATATGCTTAAAAAAAAATTTCGACTCCCGGAGCAGTACGTCTATTATTTATAATTTTTACAGAGCCCTGAAACTAGAGCCAAAAACAAGTAGCCTGGCTCTCGCCCGCGGGGCGTCAATCTGACACAGCAACAAACCTTTTTTTTAATATATCAAATATGAAAATTGAGAAATGAAAAAATCATGTAATTTTGAAATACGTCAATGAACAATAATCCGTGAAAAAAAAAATTGTATCTCAATTTTACATTAAATATGCATTTGTTAGTTAATAATTTTTTATGGACTGAAGGTTAACATAAAAACCCTGTTAATTAACAAACTCAAACCCTAGAATTGTTTTCACTTCGTGAAGGTATTCTCAATAGGCTAATGAATAGATCGCCGCGCGCCGTCGCAAAAATTACAAATGGTTGAAAGCTACTCTGTAGCTAGCAGAGTCCAATAGGACTCTGTATATTTTTTCAACCATTTGATCAGAAATAAAATTCTTTTTTTAACGATATAACACATATGGCCATTTCAATTTGAATATGGCGGTACTATGAAGTCAAACAACTCGATATAAAGAGAAACTAGCGACGAAATTTTCTCAGTTTTTGAATAAAAGTCAACTATTGAAATTTTTCACTTATCAACGAACTCTTTAGGGGCTTTTGTTATATGCCAATTTTCACTTCATTGATCTCAAAAATCTAAATAGGAAATGGTATTTTCTGAACTTCGACATCGAAGTGTACCTCTTTTACTACAAAAAATGATACTGTGCTGTCCATTCATCTGTACCGGTGAAAAGTGTAATTTTTATGAAGTTATTATCCCATAATGAGAGCTTTGACACTTTCACTTTTTCATTGGCAGAGAAAAATAAACAGATTACTATCTGCGACACCTTTTTGTAGTATAAGAGAGTCATTTCGAAGTCGAAGTTCAAAAAATACTAATTTCTATTTAGATTTTCGAGATAAATGATATAAACAATGGCGTTTAAAACAAAATTGTTAAAAAGTACGTGGTGAATCAAAAACTTCAATTTCAAAACTTTTATTCAAAAATTAAGCAAACTTCGACGTTAGCATCCTACATCGAGTTTGGCAATATTTCTGTATGTGACGTCATGCTATATTTGATAGAAATGGCCACATGTGTTATATATGATTTCGTTGGTACCCGGTATATAGACAGAGAATTCGAACCATACTTTCAATAGCTAATTAACACGAAATCAAACTTCGTTATTAATTATTAAATAAATAATTGCTTTCAGATTCTCCCTCCATTTATTATTTATCTAATTGAAGGTGGATTGATTCTCCTACGTAACATGGCTGATGGAACTACAAATAGCTATGATGCTCCCAGTTGTGGCTTAGAGAGTTAGTAACAGACCCTACTCAGAAGAAGCTAATGACTATTTATAAGTAGTCAATGCAAAATACATAAAAACGACATCAACATTTTTGTTATCACTTCAGAGGCATAACGCTTATTTTAATAATTGAGAAACAGTTTTGTGGTTGAAATTAAACATTTTCAAAAATCAATGTAAAAGTCGAAGGAGATTTTAATTGAGCTGAATTTTCCATTTAGCTCTTCATCAAAAGCGATAAAACCAGTAAAAATATATTGGATCACTTATTCAAAACTCAACCATTCTTTGAAGTGAGAAATTCAACATACTCAACTGGTGTAAAATATTATCAAAAATTACTGCTAATACAAGTGGTGAAACGGCACAGCAATAGTGTGCCAGCAGGTCTTGAATTAGAATCTGCCTGACTTCATATTTTTTCTCGAACGTCACTGATGCCAAAACAAAAACAACAAATGGAATAGAATGAGTTGAATCAGTAATTTCACATTCAAATACAAGACCATTTTGTTGTCACTTTAATTTCACAATCATTGGTATCACCTATAATCAATCATTTAGTCTGGGCTTTAAGTTTAGATTCGTATTGAAAGGACATACTTTTAGTAAAATTAAGTGGTTAGGCTCATTCGATTCGGAGTATTGTCAAATCATTGTGAAAAAAGAAGTAAATTAGTTCATAAAAAATTCTAAAAGTTATAAACAATTAAAGACCCTAAAAAGCAGTGTTCGGTTTTGTTGTTTATAGTTTGTAAACTATAAATATTTTTGAATTTTGAGAAAAAGATCATTGAAGGAGGAAATTTACTGAAAAAAAATTCCGACTCCCGAAACGGTATCTACATTATTTATAATTTCAATTTGACGCTGAAAATAGCTGTCCGCGCGCCATTTTTAGGTTGCGCACATGACCTCTAAGCGAGTACGTAACTTATAAATACTTTTTTTGAGGTACTTAAAGTAAATAGAAAAATTATAAAAATTTATGATATAATCTAAACACCATAGAGATCTGATTCCTGTTGGAATTTTTCATTAAAGTAAATTTTTCAATAATGTAGACAATTGTTAATTAACAAAATTTTCTAAAACTTCCTTTATCGTTCAAAGTAAAATAAATATTTAAATAATTACCGTGAAATTATTTCGTCTCGTGGAGCCCTTTTTAGATACATACAAAAGAAGATTGCATGATAAAACTTCTGAAAATGTCATTACTTTGTTTATAATAATATTTTAAAGTAAACAAAAAAAAACAATAATGTTGTGAACATTTTTTCCCCTTATTTATCATTATTTAATCGTTCTTATATCGATAAAAGACATTTATAAACTGAAACAAATACTTTGTTTATAAATCTTTTATAAAGAAATGGACTATTTCAATATTTAAAAAAAAAATTTCAACTCCATAGAAAACTGTCAATTATGATTATGATCGAAAAAAAATTCTCAATAATAATATTAATTGTTTAAATAAATAGTTTTTTTATATGTCTACTGTATCAGTTAAGACATTTTTTCTTTTCTAAAATCATAATTAACAGTTCCCTACAAAATAACAAAAAAAATTCTATAAACAATTTCATTGTTTATTTACTCAATAATTTGTTACAAACAAATTCGCAACAACCAAGAGCATAAAAATATCGAAGAAATATTATTTTTCAAATGTCATCTTGCATATATTTTTTAGTAATTGTTAATTTGTTGTTTTAGGCATTTGTTTATAAAAATTTCCTCGGGTTTTACAAATTTTCAGGCTCACAGTTCAGTAAATAATGCGAATTTGGATATTGAACTTCAGACCAATTTTGTTATCGAGATGAAGATGAAAATAATGACTCTGATGATGGAGATGAGGATTTCAAATACGGCATGGTCACTGATCAACAAAATAGAAAGAAGTCAGCTCATCAAAAAATTAATAACGGAATTTTCGGAGCAGATTCAGACTCCGAATCTGAAGAAAATACGGAGCCAGATGAGACAGGAGAAAAAGAAGAAGAAATGGAAGAATCTAGAGATCAAGAAGAAAACGATGAAGCAGAAGAGATAGAAGAGCAAAAAATCGAAAATCTCTCGAGTAACAAAGGAAAAAGAATAGCACGTTCACTTTCAAACCTAGATATTGCAAGTACATACTTCAAAAACTTCCCACCCAAAAAACAAAGGAAAAGACTAAATCGATAAAATAAATTGACTGCTTTATTATTCTTGATATAATAATAACGAATATTATCGCCGCTAATTGTAATATTACGATTAAAATTTTAATTCTAAAAGAAATAAACTGCTTTTAGTTATATAAATATCATATCTACTCAACAATATTATTCTTACCTCGTGTCCTTATATTTTTTAATGGAATTGTTGCATGTCTTAAGCATTTTTTCAATTACAAACTAGAATTCAGTGAAATAGAAGTAATCAATTATTTGGGAATAATATAATAATGCACAAAATTTATCGAAATTCATCAATAGCTTATGAAAAAATGAACAAATAAACAAATAACCAACTGCAACTGTAAGATAATTTATACCTTAACAAAATAGCTCTGGAGTTCAATATCCGAATTCGTATTATTTACTGAGCTGTAAGCCTGAAAAGTTGAAAAAAACTCGAGGAAATCGTTAATTTTCATAAACAAATGCCTAAAACAACAAATTAACAATAAATAAAGAATGATTTGGAGGGGTTATATTTTTAGGAGTGATTTCCCAAATAAAGAATATATGCAAGATGACATTTGAAAGATAATTCAATTATCTATAAAAATTATCTGAATGTTCATTGTCGTATCTCTAATAGTTAAAAGCAAGTGCATTTTCAAAATTGAATAAATAATGGAAAAAATTGTTTATGGTATTTTTATGCTCGTGGTTGTTTTTGTAACTTTTATAGCTTTAAAAAAAATGAAGATAAGAGTAGAATTTGTTTTTACAACAAATAGTTAAGTTAATAAACGATGGAATTGTTAATGAATTATATTCTGATATTTTTTGGAGAACTTTCGATTATGATTTTAGAAAAGAAAAAAATGTCCTAACTAATAATTTAAACAGTAGATATATAAAAAACAATTATTAACAATTAAATATTATTGAGATTTTTATTTTATATCATAATAATTGACAGTTCTCTATGAAGTTGTAAATTTTTTTAAAATCTTGAAGTAGTCTATTTGTTTATAAAAAATTATAAACAAATGGAGATAAAAATTATTTGTTTCAGTTTATAAATGTCTTTCATTGATATAAAAACGATAAAATAATGATGAATGAAGATAACATTTTTTTACAACATTATTGTGTTTTTTTCTTCTTTTGTTTATTTTAAAAAATTATTATAAACGAAGTATTGAAATTTTCAGAATTTTTATCATGCAATCTTCTTTTGTATTCAAGAAGGGCTCCACGAAGCGAAAAAATTTTACGGTAATTATTCAAATATTTATTTCACTTTGAACGGTAGAGAAAGTTTTAGAAAATTTTGTTAATTAACAATTATCTAGATTATTGAAAAATCAACTTTAATGAAAAATTTTAACGGGAATCAGTTCTCTATGGTGTTTAGATCATATAAATTTTTTCAATTTTTCTATTAGCTTTAACTTGAAAAAAAATCTGTTAAAATCTGTTTTTTCCGTTAACCAGCTGTCGCACCCCTACGAACGACAACCCTCAGAAGTCCAAACTTGTGCGAGCTAAGGATTAACGAGGTCTTACCTTTTAACGTGTGATTCCTAACACGGCTTGAACCACCGACCAACACGGCAGTCAATTCGAGTGAGTGAACAAAGCACCCACGCCGAACCGCTTGTCTACCGACCGCTTTGGCTACCTCAAAAAAAATATTTTCAAGTTACGTACTCGCTTAGAGGCCATGCGCGCAACCTAAAAGTGGCGCGCGGACGGCTATTTTCAGCGTTAAATTAAAATTATAAATAATGGAGATACCGTTTCGGGAGTCGAAACTCTTTTTTTAGTAAATTTTCTCCTCTTCAAAGACCTCTTTTTCAAAATTCAAAAGTATTTATAGTTCACGAACTATAACCAACAAAACCGAACACTGCTTTCTAGGGTTTTTAATTGTTTATAACTTTGTTGAATTTTTTATGAACTAATTTACTTTTTTTCTAGACAATATTCCGGATCGAATGAGCCTAACCACTTAATTTTACAAAAAGTATGTCCATTTAACACGAATCTAAACCTAAAGCCCAGACTCATTCATACTAACGTAAGTATTTCTGAATTCGTGAACTCATATACTAACAAAGTCACCGACAAAGAGAGGACAGCGCTATGTTGCGACATCTCCGGGTCTCACTTTGCACGCAGCACGTGGAATACACGAATGAAAATATACGGGAGGAACAGCGAACTCAAGCGTCCAACCATTGAACTGAAATATATGCGGTGAACGGGTTTTCATACCAAATGAGGTCCATTTTTTTTTTACGCGAAATGGCAATATCTTGTATTGAGACACTCATTAGAACTATTTGATTCACGAAACAAAGTGAGGTCCGTATATTGGTCCTCACTTTGTCGCGGACCTCACTTCAACCGTAATTTTTCAATGGAAGTGGCTCACTTCCTACTCTGGGAGACTATATATATATATATATATATATATATATATATATATATATATATATATATATATATATATATATAATAAATATATATATACAGGGTGTAACTGAATAAGTGTAAAACATTCAAGGAGGTGATTTCTCATCGAAAAAACGGTAGGATCTTTCATATAAAGAAACTTCATTGGAGCATCCCTTGTTAAGATACAGCCCCTTAAAAGGGGGTACATAAAATTTGTATAACAATTTTTTTCACAAGCACTGAAAAAGTTACAATATTGAAATCAACCTGATGTTTTGTACTACCGAAAAGACACTTAGCCAGTAATTTATTTGGTTTACCCCATGGTTGTAAGGGGTGGAAAACGCAACCCTTAAAATTTATTTCCAATGTAACTTTTTGTCTTTTTATTTGTTTACCATTCAAAAATGTATTTCCGATAGCCTGTTTCATTCTAAACAAAAAATGTCTCTTGAGTTTTTTGCCTAAAATAAACCAGTTCGCAGCAAAAAATTATTTAGGAACAACTACAGATATATATATCTCAAAGAGAACTTATCTATTTATTTTTTGATTTTCATGGAATTATTTTCCAACAGCTTGACTGCATTAACCTTTCTAGATTTCATACCATTTCTAGAAACATGTGGATTCGTTTTCCGATGGCATTTCAGGTTAGCTTCCCAAATTTCTGCTACCGCAGTTATCGGTTGATTGGTCAAACCACCAACACTGACATAAAAACTAGGCAAGTTGACTTGGGTGTCACACCAATAGGTGGTTCCACATATGTTTTGCTTGCGTTTACGCAGCTATTTTTATCAAGTACTTGCTTGGTTTTTTCCCATTTCGTCTTCAATCGAGGACCGCCTGCCCGGTTGAAATCAATATGGGAATGATCAAAGAGTACTTATCTATTTATTTTTTGATTTTCATGGAATTATGCAGCTTGACTGCATTAACCTTTCTAGAATATATATAGATATATATATATATATATATATATATATATATATATATATATATATATATATATATATATATATATATATATATATAAATAATAATTGAAATTTGAACTTTAGTTTAATTTTTTCAAATTCATTAGTAACTTACTGTAAAACGTGTGTTTGTTTTTTTTTCATAATCTAGAACATCTATTCCAACTTTTATATATCTAAGGTACATCCTCAAATTATAATTCTACATCAATAATATAATGTCGGTTTCTAAGAAAATAAGTTAAATAATGTTGACCTACTTAAATCCAATTGTTTTCTTATAAATCGATATTGTATTATTGATGTAAATTTGATGTAATATGCTCTAGCTAGGTAATCATAATTTGAAAAACGTATTCAAAAAACACTTTATTGTGAGATTTTCGCTGAACGATTTTACAAAAACGCTACACAAAGACACGCCCGAAGAAGCCATTGTATGACTAACACGCGTTGCGTTTTTGTAAAATCGTTTAGTGAAAATCTCACAATAAAGTGTTTTTTCAATATGTTAGTTATGGATTTTCATCAAGTATCGGCCAATTCCATCATATATATAATTTGAGAATGTACCAGGTAATTATGATTCACAAAGTATCTGAGTAGGTATCTTTCACTTATGATTACCTGGGGCATATAAAAATTAGGGTAAAGAAAATAATTTACTTTCAGTATGTCATTCACTAAGAAAAAGCTACTGTGATAGCAAAAGCAAAACATGCGATATATTTTTGAAAATTGAGTTTGTGAAGATCAAATTTTAAGGGGTAGTTTATGAAATTACTGTGGATCTTCATCGTAACTTTCGAATCATTTAGAAAAAAAACCTCTTTGTTCTTTTTAAAATCGCCACTTGTGTTCATTTTAATAAAATAGAATTTATGAAAATTGATAATTCACGATTAAATTCTCATGAAAATTATGAAACTGAAAGAAAACATTTGTCTAGAATATCTAGAAAGAAAAAGGCTATATTAGAAAGGGTTACTTAATCAGCTGCGTTGTAGCTCAATCACAGACTCGATAACTGAAGCTACCGCCACACTACAACGAGAACAAAAATCGCAGATTGAAGGAATGACGTCACACAGATACCCAGACCAATTATATCAAGACCTTACACCCCACTGAAGCCGTGTACATAGTAGTAATACCTACACTGCAATACCTTAAACGTGTTTTTCTCGAAAACTTGTTTTTGTACACTATGTACCTTTTTTCGGCGAACACCACATATAATGAAAACTTGACAAAAATAACTGAACATTTTTTGTAGACTTGAAACTGTATCTTCAGATAAACACAGGAAAAACTGAGTTCTAATGTATTTTGTTATACAATGAATTGGGTCAATTATCAATCAATTTAATCAATGCTTCATGAATTCGGATTCAATAAGTTCGTATGATTGACATTTGAACATGTACATACTATTTTGGGTGTCAAATCAAAGAATTCATTCATTCATTCGAATCATAACTTCTGGAGTATGAGGTATATCAAAATGAAATTTGGTATGTGTAGGTTGTTATGAGGAGGAGTGGTGTCGCATATTTTTCACACTCTGGTCTGGAGTTATTTTCAGTAAAAAGCTTGAGAATGTGATATTTTGGAAATTTTCTACGTCTTCTTCATTTTTCAGAAATACAAAATTTCCTTGTTGCTAAATCGGTTCTTTACATGAAGAAATTTCTGATGGTTTGGAGGTTGCCAATTGGGATATCTCTGAGCAAACAATTCTTTTTCTTTTAATTTTTATGTAATTCTATACATTTTGTTGAAAAATTAATTTGATATTCAAAGAACATTAAGAAACTCCTACTGTATGCTCATAAAGTTTGCGTGACTGTCATTATCTAAATGAGTAATTTGTGGATGATTCAGATAGAAAGGACAGAACGCGGAAGTAATTTCAGATACGCCCATTCATGGAAAAGCTTTCCTTTTCCATGTTGAAAATGTTATGGGTCATTTTCGAAGAATTCTGAAGAAACACAACGTGAAACCAATATTTCAGGACAACAAAAACTATCAGAAAGAGTCTAAGACCAGCTAAGGACACCAGAGAGCTTTTAGTGAAGTTGTGAAAAGAAGTGCAAGTATCCAACTCTAAGAACATGAATGAAATTGTCACCTCGAGCGTATCAGCTGTAACTGAATATACACGAAAAGAAAGGCGCTCAACCTATATTGTTGGAAGAGACACAAGCACTCAGAATTGCTTTCCAAAGGTGTATAGGGAGGTGAAAGAAATTCATAAACATAGAGACAATTTCAATCGAAATGAAGAAGTTATTAACACAAATAGGATTTGGTTATTTGTATTAAATTGCACACGAATCGGACCTTTTAATTTCAACGAAACCATGCCTCCACCGAATGAATAA
The DNA here is from genome assembly GCF_025532065.1 of Leptinotarsa decemlineata. Classification (NCBI taxonomy): domain Eukaryota; kingdom Metazoa; phylum Arthropoda; class Insecta; order Coleoptera; family Chrysomelidae; genus Leptinotarsa; species Leptinotarsa decemlineata. The sequence continues at coordinate 186,808 of NW_027412535.1, read as the reverse complement.
AATCGGAGACCAAAACATCGAAACAGTATGTGCTGTGAGGATAACAAGAGCACTGCGTCTGTTGCCGCATCGAATTTATGTTCTTATTTTCAAACAATTACAAATAAATTGGTTGCGTCAAATTCTACAAAAATTCTTTATTCGAAAACTTCAAAAATGGTAACAATTGGAAAAATAATAGATACGAAAATCTCAATTTACCAACTTGTCTTATTCCTATGCATCCTACATTCCTACGCACTAAAACTTGAGGGTTGTAATTTTTTGACATCACCATAGATTAGTTCGATCATGACTTTCTAGGTGAATTGTTTCAGAAATCCCAAAATATTAAAATATGCCAAGTGTTTCCAGAGCCATTTATGGTGAAACCGGAAGTGACCGGAAAGTGAAAAAATATGGGAAAACTCTCCTCTCCACCTACCATTTACTTATAATACCAAATCTCATTTTGATACACCTAATATTTTAGAATAACTTAACAAATAGATTGGTTGATACCCGGTATACAGTAAATCTAATATTTACATAAAGAAAACTACTAAAATTGATTATTTTTTCAGGCACAGAAGAAATCAATTGTTGACAATATAAGCACCCCAGTAGTTAATTTGATTCACCTTTTTCCAACCTTTGTGGAAATTGAACATGGATTGGCACCTTCCACATCAGAAATGGAAGTCTTTCACGATTTAAATGTACCTATAAATTTCTGTTATCCACAGTATTTCAAATTTGATAGTACTGAAGAAGTCAAACTAATTCTGTTAGCCACTGCATTTCACGAATCATATTGTGTGAGGGAAAGTAGAATTTATTCTATCCATCCCACATATTTCATGGATAAAGAAAAACATGAAGCAGAACATGTTGATATGTCCTATTTTGGCGAGCTACAGTCTGCTGTGATTGCTTATTGCGAAGATGAAATATTTAATGATGAAGAATTATCAGAAGGTGTTCAACATGATACTTCTTACTTGGAAAGTGACATAGGACTCATTACAAAAAGGCTTGAAATCTTGAAAAATAAAACTGTCAACGAACTTCGGAAGGACCGTTTATTATCGGAAGATATAATGAAAGACATTTTAAGTATCTGTGACAATGATCAATTCAAAAAGAGTAGAGATAATTATGATGAACATTTTGATAGAGAAATCCAGACTGAAGCAGAGGAAGATAATGTTGCTGAGTCAGCAGGTCTAAGTAGATCACATGAAAGTAGTTTTCAAACAGCAATAGAAAACCTTTCAGATCCTGAAAAGTATCTACTCGAAAAAGAAGACAAAACAGCTTTTGACAAAAATCATCCTTTTAGCAAACTCAATTTTGATGAAGATGATAACCTGAAAAGTAGTGAGAGTTCAGTGTCTATCAGAAGTGATTCTGAGTTAGCACAACATTCAGAATTAGTAGTTGAAAAACCAGAGGAAACATCTTTTTCATATTCCAGTACAAATCCTTTTTTAGAAGATTTGATTAGTTTTGGTAAAGAAGGGAGCCAAATTTCTAATGATATTCCCAGATTAAATCGCAATAATCCATTTTTGTCATATTCAAAACCAAAACTTGATATTTATTGTTCTGACGGTTCAAGTGAAAGTAATAACTCTACCGATTATGCCAATCTAGAAGAGGCACATATATCTCAACAAACATGGTCAACTAACGATTCCAGATCTTCAGATTTACATTATTTCAAACATTTTGATTTCTCTAATACAAATGCTGTAAAACCATGCGTAGAGGAAGATTCAGAACAGTCTTCTCTAGTACCACAAAATTATACCTCTCAGTTTTCTTCATGTAATATGATGATGCCGAATTTTGAATCTCCCTATTGGTCTGTAGCTTTCAATAACCCTTACTACCATAGTGCAAGGTTTGCAAACTGTTCTTATCCTATGAACGGTTTTTGTTCCCCTACATCACTATCCACAAATGGAATTGCCTTTGGATTACAAAATATGTTGCCTCAAGCTTCTACTGTATGCCCACCTCCAGGTTTTGCACCCAGAACAAATTTTTCTCTTGCACACACTAATTATATTATTTCTAATAATGATACGAGGAATGCAAATGGATCAACCAAATTCTTTAGGTCGGCTCTTCCCATGTTCAACTGCGTATCTGAAACAGCTACCATATCGAATTTGAATGTTACCAGTGATAGGGATTTTTATGAAGTGTATAATGAACAACTGAGACTCAGGATTCAACAGTCCAATTCAAGTGAATAATAGATCCTATTACAGGTAATGGTAATTTATATCCTTATTTCACAAAATTCGGTTTTTCTCAATAAGTTTGCTAATGTTACATATGGTGAAAAAATATGACTAAATGCAAAAACAAATTTTCAAAAGGTTTGTGAAGAATAATTATTATTTTTCCATTAATTATTTTTTTCATTATCAGTATTGCTTTGATTCGGTTCGATTTTATTTCAATATTTTGAAAAGAAGTTTTCATAATCAGTACTTCTTGAAAATTAAGAAATTTCAATCTAATGCAATATGTATGATGGAATTGACCGATAGTTGATGAAAATCCATAACTAATGCTTTCAAAAACACTTTATTGTGTCTTTACACACCCGAAGAAGCTATTGTATGGCGAAACACGTGTTTCGCCATACAATAGCTTCGTATTGTGAAAATCTCACAATAATTTTTTTTTTGAATACGTTAATGCAATATGATTTGATGTACCACCGAAAAGTATCTAAGAATGTGAAATGGTGGACCATTTCTGCCTCTCTGAACATACACATATAATTATAGGTTTGCGAAAAATGATAATTATTTTTCCATTACTTATTTTTTTCTTTACCGATATTTATTTGTTTCTGTTCGATTTTATTTTAGAATATTGAAAATAAGTTCTTCTTGAAACTAAATGAATTTCAATTCAATGCAATTTGATTTGATTTTCAACTGAAAAATATCTGAAAATGAGAAATGGTGGACCATTTTTTCTGCCTTTTTCAACAAACACTGGGTATGAACTCCAACTTCTTATGAATTAGTTGACAATCCAATATATCACAGCATTAGAGAGACATGATTAGAAAAAGAATAAAATGGGTTTATTCTTGAACTAGTTTCCTTCCTCAAACGAATGACAACCCTCAAAAATCGAAACTAGCGCGAGCTAAGAATCAACGAGTTCTTACCTTTCAAATTGAAATTAATGGTGGTTTTACGAGAGGAATTAACTAATCAACTGGCTACCGTCTGATCATAATTCTGACAATACTGGGTTATACAATTATTTTTGTATACTCTACATAACTGCCAAAAATATTTTTTTCTTCTACTGAAAGTGTTCTTCAATAACGATCCACAATTGTAGAGATTGCACGTTCATTTTTTCTTTCAAATCCTTTGATGAGTTTCTTTTGAAATTGAAACCTCTTGCGATTATTTTATTTTCATTTTTGATTTTATTCCCTAAATTTTTTTTCGCTTTTCAAATTCATTGCAACTATTTTGATTATCCGTTTTCTTAATAGTTTTTCATCTGTTCCATAAATATTTTCCATCTATTTCAATATTTATTTTTCCAATTTGAAAAGAATGTTTTTCCGAATCATATTTAATTTTGACATGCCCATTTTCAAACCATTTTTATCAAGGTATCACTTTAAATTTTGCTCAAAGAGATCGAAGTTGACATGTTTCACAATTTTTGTAGTCTCAATATCAAATAACTTACTCAAGATAGAAGATATCAGTAACCTACAAAATGGAGATTTTTGCAACATTACTGAATTAACAGTCTAAATTATATACCAAGTTCAGAAAATAACGTAAATTTCACATTCATTTAGGTATACTTGCCCCTGAAGTATGATAAAATTTTCAGCGATATTCCTTGTTCACTTTATCTGTGGTAGCCGTAAAGTTAGACGTGTTTTTAAGAGCTCAGCGACTTCTGTTTGATTAAATGAATGTGTATCCAATTTTGCTTAAAAAATGAAACATGGTTTTATGGATATGATATCGAAACTAAGATCCCAGTGGAGGTATTCTGGTTTGGTAAGACCGAAGAAGTCTCGACAAGTGCGGTGAAACCTGAAGGTTATGCTCAATGTATTTTTTTATTTCAATGGCATGTTGCATCATAGATTCTTGACACGTGGTTATTACCTAAAACCTACAAGTTTAACGCCTTTTACGTAAAGCAATCTGAAAAAAAACTCCTGAATTTGTGCAAAAATAATTCATGGCTTTTGCACCACCATGATGCACCTGCTCACATTAGATTGCTTGGTCATGTATTTTTGTCTAAAAACGGAATACAATGTCCCAGTTTCTATATTATGGTGTGTGAGTTTTCCTATTTCCAAAAATAAAGAGAACCTTAAAGGCCGTCGTTTTATGTCATGAAAAAACCTTTGCTAAAAAAACTGAAGACTATCCTAAAAATCGAGTTTGAGAAGTGTTACGAGAATTAGAAGATGTGCTGGCACAAGTGAATAGTATATATTGGGGATTATTTTGAAGGCGAAAATAAAAATGTAGATAAAAGAATACATATTTTTCTCAAACAACCAACATTCCTGTTATTTTCTGAACTGATTTTGATTAAAAGATGTCCCGTGAATATGGATAAAACATATCTAATATACAATAAACTCAGTAAAGACCGTTTATCCTAAACCTCAGAGCCTTATAGTGAATGCAAACTTGGATATTATAAACTAGAAGAGAGATAAACCTATTGGAATAAAATATGCTACATATATAGAAAGAGTGAAAAAATATCTAAATATGTATTATCAGTAGATCCATCATTTACTGTTATTATTTCTGTTTATACTTGCACAAATGCATTTTTTCATTTTATATACATACCAAATGTACATTTTTTCAATCATATAATTAATTTTGATAAATTATGAAATACTTTATCAACCACATTTCCTAATTTCCCTAGTATTGAATTATTGTTCGGGAATATATTGTATATTTATGTATCTATTCATCTGTTCAGTATTGACATTCTTTCTTTATTCAACTTTCTGATAACTTTATATAGTGTAAATAGTTTAGATCATAACGATATTAAAGGTATAGAAGAAATTCAGAAATCGTGTCTCGGATTGATCTACAGTATTCACAAATATGATCCAATATCTCATGAACTAAGATCCACGAAATGGATAAAAATGCAAGAATGTCGAAAACTTCATTTTCTTATTTTGACCCATTCAATAATAAATAAATAGTGTTCTCTATATCTTTACAGTAAAATAAAATATAGGACAGATAATCATAGCTTTAATTTACGTCAGAAGGGTCTTATCTTGCTTCCACCATCCAAAGCTTCTTTTTTCGGAAGAAGCTTCACATACAATGTTTTCAAATTTTATACTAAGATCGACCCATCACTTCATACTATGAAACTATATTCATTTTGAAACAAAATGAGAGACAGTCTCTTGGCCAAGATTGAATAACTCAATATTTTCACATGTAATATTTATACTTCAACATTTATAAAATAATTTTTTTTGGCTCGCAAACAATTATGATTTGACTTATGTTAACCTGGGGCTGAACTAGAACTTTTCCAAATTGTTTTCAGTTCCATTTTGCATTCGTGTTTCATATTATTTCATATATATACTTTTTTGTTATTTTTTTTTTATATTTTTTTATGTTTATAATGGGCCATGTAATTAGACGCAAATAAAGAAAGTATTATTATTATGTGACCCGGCAAGCTTAGTACCATAGAATTATTAAATGTTCTGTATATTAATGAATAGCTAAGTTTTATCCTGTAAATTAAAAAGGAGAGAATTGTTTTGCAAATGAAAGTTTTTTGACTTTCTACTGCTCCATCATTCTAAAGGAAGGAAAATAAAATAACTTTCAATAAAAACTACAGATATATCAACAAAGTTGTGTAGATCATGCACAGATTTTTATTTCAGATACAAACTGAAAGAAATAAACCCTTTTACTCATATTCTTTCATTTTTGTTTTAGAATGTAAAACGAGAAAGTCAAAAAATAATCCAGGTCACTTTTACGATTAGATTTTGTGTGAGAGAAACTGTAGAACAAAAAACACTGGTAAATATATTGTATAGATATATAACATATACATTTTCACTATTTACTGTAATTTTATAATTGATATAGAAAGTCAACTGAGTCATCAGTAGATATTAACTCTCAAGCAGAACAGTAGCTTGAGAGCTAAAACAAGAGATTTTCAGCTAGTAGATCTGGCAACATGAACCTGGCCCTCAAGTCAAGCGATTTCTTCTTCACATATAGTGGATTGATTCGCAATATTTTGTAGTCCAAGTGCATTATAGTTTCATTGTGAAAGATTCGATCTTGCTCGCAGCATTGTAAATAATAATTTGATAGATATTTCTGACGTCACTTCTATTATGAAATGAAAATTATTCAAACATGCACAATTACAAATATCATAGCATCAATTTTTTTGTGCACAATCGTCATAATCTAACAAATCAATTTCTTTTTTCTTTATTTTTTTTTTACTAATTTTCCAAATAGCCTAATAGTCATTTTGCTATTCCACACAGAGAAATCTAACAAATCCAAACTCATAAAAGTTGATCCAGCTGTTATCGAGTTACACCTTATCCAGTTACAATTATCCAGGGCAGACACAAATCCAACAAAGCAAAAATCATGAAATCGGTTCATAGTTATAAATGTTGTAACTGAAAGTATTTTGCGACTTTGTTTTCTATATTAGAAGATATGAAAAAATATCTTAAGACTGTCTGGCTAGTAGCCCTTCAAACTGTGAACCTGAGGAGAAAAAGATTCAAGGCCGGTGTGTTAGGGATGTTAGTCAAGATAGAAAAGATACTCTGTTGATAATACATTTATTTGGAAGGAAATTAAAGGGATGAAGATTGTTTCTTCTTGTTGGCTGGTTTCTCCCATGAATTTACTACAAGTTTTTTCTTCAAGTCACATCCCTCCCAACACATGTGGAGTTGGTCCAACAGATATGTGCCTTTAGTACGAGCAGCTGGTGCAGTAAATAATAATAATAATATATTCTTCATTTCATATAAACATTTCTACATAAAACACTATATATACATATATAAATAAAATTACTGAACTATTGGGGTAGGTACGGACTTCAATTCTACAAAAATACTAGCAACTGAAGACAATTATTACAAAACACTCTTTTTAGAGATGGCCTTCATCTCATAATCACATTCACTCTTTATTAAAGAAACTGATATCAACCATTTAAGTGAAATATATTGCTATCTATTGCACTTGTATCAAGGAAATGTCCAGAACCTTTCTAATGAATTGTCAAATTTCTAACATATATTTGAATGTTAGCTTCAACTTTATTTAATTCTAATTATTTCATATTGTGACATGCATAAATTTATATTCTAATATATCTTCATATCTTGATCAAATTAAAAGTTAGGACACTGTCAATTTCTTTTCCATTGGGTATTTTATGATACATTTTAACTTGGTGTTCTATGAAACTGGTTTTTGAGTTGTTAAAATTTGGCCTTGATGTAGAAAACAAGCGTCCATCAACTTCAATATTCGAATATTCTCGTTATTCTGTTACTGCGTCGTATAAAAATTCAACATAATTAACTTATTTTAAATATTGACTGAAAGTGTCAGAGTGTTTTATAATAGTACCTAATATTATTTTAATCTGTTGCAAAGATTGTATTGTCAACTTTACCATAATGTTTTGTTGTAAATATATTTTATGATTTTTCCACCATTTGCATACAACCTCATGGACAATGTAAGTAGTTTTATCAAAACTTAAGCAATATGTAAATACACATTCTTACTCTTGTAGTTTCCCTGATGATGACAATAAAAAGTGTCGAAATATTGAAATCAATGTCCTAAGAGTATTCTTTTGCATGCTGCGTACCCCAATAATTTAGTAATTTTGTTTCTAACTAGTCACCAAAGACTACCCATCTATTTTATATATATATATATATATATATATATATATATATATATATATATATATATATATATATATATATATATATATATATATATATATATATATATATATATATATATATATTAATATAATCTAGAAAGGTTAATGCAGTCAAGCTGCTGGAAAATAATTCCATGAAAATCAAAAAATACTTATATATTTAAGTACTTTTTGATCATTCCCATATTGATTTCAATTTAAGAGCCACCGGTAGACAGCTGTTTCAGTCTATTGGGCATCGTCAGTACCGGGCAGGCGGTCCTCGATTGAAGACGAAATGGGAAAAAACCAAGCAAGTACTTGATAAAAATAGCTGCGTAAACGCAAGCGAAACATAAGTGGAGCCACCCAAGTCAACTTGCCAAGTTTTTATGTCTGTGTTGGTGGTTTGACCAATCAAACGACAACTGCGGTAGCAGAAATCTGGGAAGCTAACCTGAAATGCCATCGGAAAACATATATATTGAGTGAGAGACAGGGTCTCTCACTCAAAAAATCAGAAATCAAACTTTGCTCTACTTTGCCAAGCTTTCGCTTCTATTGGGAAGCTTCTTCAGGGCAGTAAAAATGATTGAAAAACAATTATTGAACATATAAATTGACGAAAAAGTTAAACATGTATAGGATTTTTTGTTCCCTGCTTTAAACAGGGTTCTACAGATTTAATGCAAAATTCACACAGGATAGAATGAAAAATCAGGTATACAGGGTGTCCCTGGACTTCCTCTTTTCCTCTCGGGAATGTATAGATGGGGTCAAAATATCACCAGTACTTCATATAAATTTTTTTCCTAAAATCCTTCGTTACCAAGTAAACAGGCCCTCGAAGTTACAAAATGAAAAATGTTTTTCTTTGATAACTTTTCAAGTGAATATTCAAAATCATCCAAATTTTGGTAATTGACTAAACAAATGAATTTCTTCGATGAGCTTTCATGCAGGAGTCAGTTGTTTTGCTACAAAGTCAGGAACGGACTACCCCCGATGGTCCAAATCCCAAAACTTTGAAATGACAGATATTTTTCAATAAATTAAGGTTACTTGGACAATTTTATGAATAAAAGTACTCGTGTGGAAAGTCGATCGGAGCAACGAGTCTTGATAAAAATGTAGTTTCACTCGACGACATCAAACCCGCTCGTCCACCATTATTTGAAATGAATAATTATCAAAGCAGAAATAATAATGAATACGTTAATTCAACAACATTTATCCTGAGATGTCTACCATTATTCGAAAATATTAGTTTTTAAGGAAAATGGAAATGATAGGTAAAATGTTCATAACGAATTTTTATAATGCAAACACGTTTAACTAACGAAACTCAAGAGCCTCTAGAGCAAACAGAAATGAAAAATCCGCTGCAGAAACTGCTCGATATGACCACCTTCTCTCTCTATACATTTTCTTAGTCTGCGAAGACACCCTCTCTGTACTTGAAATAGCATTCCAGGGTCGTTTCGTATGGCTTCACAATGTAATGTTATTCTATTCAACAATGCATCTCTTGTGTGAATAGGTGTAGCGTAAACAAGGCTTTTTAGATGCCCCCACAGAAAGAAATCCAATGGATTTGAATCTGGAGACCGCGATGGCCATGAATATGGCCCACCTCTACCAATCCATCTATTGTGGAGAATATGGTTCAGATGGTCACGCACAATCAAACTAAAATGAGGAGGAGCGCCATCATGCATAAACCACATATCTCTTCGGGTTTGCAATGGAACATGTTCCAAAAGTCCATTCAAATCGTTCTGAATGAACTCCAAATAACGTTCTCCATTCAATCGGTCCTGTAGAACGAATGGTCCTATAAGATGGTTTCCTATGATACCAGCCCAAACATTCACGTTGAATTTCCGTTGGTGTTTGGTTTGCAATATCCCATGGGGATTTTCTTCGGCCCATATATGGAGATTATGAGAGTTGATAACTCCATCTCTACTGAAACCTGCTTCATCAGTGAATAAAACTCGATTAATAAAAGTCATATCGTCTCTGCCTATCCATGATCCAATTGGCATATTCCAGTCGTGCTGGAAAATCTTGAGGTGTCATGGCATGTACCTTCTGGATGTGAAATGGGTGGAGCAGTTGTTCCTTAATTATTCTATGAATAGTGGACTTGGATGTATGGAACTGTTCTGATAGATTTCTGATGCTCATTGAAGGATCATCAGCGACGGCTTCCAAAATATTATCCTCCAATACAACGGTACGTACAGTCCTAGGAGCGCCCTCACCACCTCGTTTTGGCAAAACTGTACCTACAATAATATCGAAATAAAACAACGTGCTCAAATTAATTATCAATTATTACATACCTGTCTCCCTCAAGCTGCGATCGACACGCTCGAATGTTTCTCTTGACGGTACCGTTCGATTGGGAAAATGCTCGGAATACAGACGACGAGCTTCTGCAGCATTACAAAATGCTCGTCCATAAAATACATGCATAACTGCATATTCATTGAATGTAAACTGTTCGGCCATATCAAAAAAATTCAAAATATCCTATAGAATATTGGCAATACAATGATAGTCATATGATAACGCACCACTCAACAAAACAAAATCGCATTCCAGTTTCTCATTTTTTATCAAAACTTTCTAAAAGGTTTTTTGTCAACATCTGTGAAAGAAATGGAACATAATTATTCCCTGGATATTTTTCACCTGATCATGTGCAGCCGTTTTTGTAGTTCATTCATTTGCTTTTTATTAGTATAGTAAATATTTTTTCTGATGTGCGTTTTTTCAGCTAAATTTAGATTCGTGTTAAAATTATAATTATCAGTGAAACTCCTCAACAGTTTAGCTGTGAAGAAGAATTTGAAACATTCGAATGTTGAGTTTCATGAGATTCAGATAACTGATCAACACGAAACGTGTTTATTCCACACGTATTATGTACATACAAAATATGGAATGAATTCGATATTTCATAGTAGAGTAGCTTGTTAGTTTAAAAACACCACGAATCTACAGAACTTGATATTTCTTTTGAAAAAATATCTGCTATCACAATTGTGACTTAAACTTCCATATAGGTACTGTACTTTTTGTTTACGACTTCATTTTAGCATACTTTGTATTATTCCTGTTATAAATGTTGTTGAATTAACGTTATCATTATTATTTCTGCTTTGATAATTATTCATTTCAAATAATGGTGGACGAGCGGGTTTGATGTCGAGTAGAACTACATTTTTATCAAGACTCGTTGCTCCGATCGACTTTCCACACGAGTACTTTTATTCATAAAATTGTCCAAGTAACCTTATTTTGTTGAAAAATATTGAAAAATATCTGTCATTTCAAAGTTTTAGGGTGTGGACCATCGGGGGTAGTCCGTTCCTGACTTTGTAGCAAAACAACTGACTCCTGCATGAAAGCTCATCGACGGAATTCATTTGTTTAGTCAATTACCAAAATTTGGATGATTTTGAATATTCATTTGAAAAGTTATCAAAGAAAAACATTTTTCATTTTGTAACTTCGAGGGCCCGTAACTTGGTTACGAAGACTTTTAGGAAAAAAAGTTATATGAAGTACTGGTGATATTTTGACCCCATCTATACATTCCCGAGAGGAAAAGAGGAAGTCCAGGGACACCCTGTATATAGAATAGAGTGTGGCGAATGGCCTGGAGTATATACAGGCCAAACCGATAGAAATTTTGACATAAGACTGCGTAAACACGTCTGTTTGGACAAAAAATCTGCAATGTACGAACATCTCCAAGAATCAAACCACAAGATAAATGAAGATAACCTCAAAATCCTACACATTTGTAATGAATGGAAAAAATGAATTTGTTGGAGGCCATGGAAATTAACAAATCAATTAAAAACCAGAATCATATACCCCTAAACGAGCAACTTGATTTATGTAGGTCTCCTCTCTTGAATTTATGAGTTTAACAACCCCCGAGAATTTTCAGGGTGGAATTTCAAGTTGGCATCCTGATTCGGCCAACTACCTGACTCTCAAATACTTGCCCTTGCAGCATACCTGAAAATTCTAATAAATAGATATTTCAAAATTTCAGATTTCAGGTTTATACTTGATAATGGGGTCAAACCCGAAACCGGTCGTATAAATAAAATATACCAATGGTATTTAGACAAAAGTGTCTTTATTCATTTCATTTAAATGATCATGAATTACCATAAAGTAAACAAGTCATCAATCACACATATCATTTGGAAGTGATTTTTATTTTAATCATTTGCATGATGAATTGTTCCTGTTTTTGTCAATAAAAACTCGTCCCACAAGTTTCAACTTCTGAGGGTGATCTTTCGTAAAGAAGCGACAGCTGATTAATAGATGAATCTAATTTAACATACATATATTTTTTATTGTATCATACTTATAGCCCCCGGCCACCAGACCGACTTCATTTCAGCAAAACTATCCATTTCAAGGAAGAATAGAGTAAATTATATGTAGATAGTTTAGAATGCTGTACGCTATCCTAAAGTCATATCTCTGTTAGATAAACGACATAGCTCAGAATATAACAGAAGTTTTTATGAGAAAGTGAAACAGATAAATAGGTATAATTTAATCTCGACCCTTCACATCAAATACTACTATTAGTGTTAATCAATGCAAAATATTTTTCATTCGGCAGTCGATGTCGAAATTTGGCTTTCTCTCAGACTGTGTTGAGGGCCCTTGATAATATTGGATAAGCAAAATTTGAGTTTTCTGTCATCATAGATGATGTTTTCGTAAGATAAGATATTCATTCTTACTTATATTTAAATTGAAAGGGTTAAATTTTTAGGAGTGACTAATTTTTGGGAATGTTTTTGATTTTCTACCAGAAAAAGGAAGGAAGCAATCAATTTTAAAAGAAGTAACTTCATACATAGATGTGTAGATCATGCAAAGAAGTAACTTTTAGAAACAAACTGGAAGAAGAATGCCCTCCTGAAAGAACTACTTTCATATAAACATTGAATTACACAAAAGAACATTATTTCGAAACAAATACTTTTATATGAATACTGAATTATACAAAATACAGATTTTGATGATCTAACGTTAACTGAACTTCAAACTAAACATCCCGCTGACGTCTGTCAAGAACCTATACCCGACATAAACTGTACTCCACTCCAAGTTGATGAAAAATAAGTCTTGAAAGCAGTCAGATCATTTCATACTGGTTCGGCAGGAGGAATAGACTCCCTCAGACCTTCCCATTCACAAGACTAGACATCAAAAAGTTCCGGTTTTAAAGGTGAAAAGCTTCCGTACTTTAACTTCCTTGTGTAACAATTTGCTGATCGGTCGACTGAATCCTGATATTTGTCCTATTTTGTATGGTACCTCTTTGATAGCATTAAAAAAAGGTTTTGGCATTTGCCCCATTGCTATCGGTACCATTTGCCGTCGCCTTGTAGCGAAATTATCATGTATTGATGTTTCTGGTTTTTTTTTCAGGAAATTTATTTCGTCCTGTTCAATTTGGTTTTGGAACTCTAGGGGGATGCGAAGCAGTTGCACATGCTGCTCGTCTCTTTTTAAATCAGCATCGAATCCATCTTCTCAAATTTTTGTTAAACTAGATTATAAAAATGATGTTTCACAGAAACATCATTTCGTAAAATGATGTTTCACAGAAACATCATTTTACGAAAAACCCATGAAATTATTCCTCACCTTTTTTCTTTTATCAACCAATGTTATCAAAATTCAACATTTTTGAACTTTGGAAAAATACTATCTTATTTCAGAGAGGGGTTCAACAAGGCGATCCTCTAGGTCCCCTCTTTTCTGACTCACTTTGAATGAACTGATAAAAGTCTATCTACACCAATTTCAATTGCTGGTACCTAGGACGATAGTTCAATTGTTGGTAATATAGATTCTGTTCTCCAGGAATTCAAAAAATAATTTATCTCTCTAATGATGTTGGACTTGAATTAAATTTCGACAAATGTGAAATTTTTTCCCCTTTTCATATGCTTACAAATCCTTTCACAATAATTTGTCCACAAATTAAAATTGCCCCCAAAACACACTGGTCTTTATTGGGAGCTTCTTCCTTTGTAGAGTCTTCATCACGTTGCCTTACACATAAAAGATAGTCTCCTCTAATTCTATTGTCATCTCATCTCGTCTCAATAGTCTTTCTTCCCATATAGCATATTTTCTATTGAAATACTGTTTGGAAGTTCCCAAATTATTGGATGTCAAAAGGAGTTACAGGAATTTGCAAATCTTTACAAAAAATTACCAATAATAAATTCGAGTCAAATTGGAGTCAAGCTACTCTCCCAGTTGATTCTGGTGGTTTAGGTATTCGATGATTAGCCTCGTTCCTCTCACTGCCAGCATTTCTTTCCTCTTATAACAGTTCTCGTCATTTGATCAACTTCTTTCTTTCCAAATCTTTCTCTGAAATTTCTTATGCTCATTACTTGAATGGTGAAAATAAATGGTTATCTCAAACAAAAAATACCCTTCCCAAAAATAAAAAGTGTCAGAAAGCCTGGGATTATCCAATGATCAATTTGTTTCATAATCAACTTCTTGAGTAAGCTGAACGTTCCGATATTCAAATAGCTAGACTCAAAGCTGCTATGTCCAAAGAATCTGGTTTCTTGCTGAATGTTCTTCCCGTGACTTCTTTGGGTACCCTCTTAGATGATGCATCTTTTAAAATTTTGATAGGCCTTCGGTTAGGTTCTTCAATTTGTGTTAATTATAAATGCAGATGTGGATCCACTGTAGAAGAAAATGGTTACCATGGCCTGAGGTGTAAATTTAGTTCTGGCAGATTTTCATTCCATCAATGATTTTATAAAAAAGCTCTAGCCACTGCAGAGGTTCCTTCAGTTCTTGAACCCCTTGGTGTTAGTCGAGATGTTGGAAAGCGTCTAGACGGGATGAGTCTAGTTCCTTGGAAATTTGGTTTGGGACTTTATCTGCGTAGATACAGTTGCAGCTTCACACCTTGCCGCTACGTCTAATTCCAGTGGAGCAGCTGCTATGATTGCAGAAAAATCATAATTTCGGAAATACTCCACTTTGCTAAGTTCCTACTGTTTCTTTCCTGTTGCAATTGAAACCTTCGGTGCTTTCAGATCTCATGCTTCTGAATTGTCGAAAGAAATTGGTAGAAGAACGATGAATTCTACTAATGGCAACCGAGCCTATTCATTTTTAATTCACAGAATCAGTATCGCCATTCAAAGGGATAATGCCACATCGATATTGGGTACTCTTCCGTCTACTCAAAAATAAGATGAAATATTCCTGAAGCCACAAATCAAATAAAAATTTCCTATGAACAACGCAAAATGGAGTAGCAGATTGAACAAGTTCTGAAGTTATCTTTCTCTCACAAATTCGAAAAAATTACCATGAATATATCTTATTCAGTTTCAAGCAATTTAATTTCAAATTCCTCATTTCGTTAGTCCAATGATGGGAAGAATCATCGCATCCGTGATTACTGGAAAGAAAACAGCGGTTGAGAACGAATCATTAACAGCTACAACAAAATTAGATCAGTGATACATTCCTCAGTCAAAGCCCTTAGGCTTAATGGGTTGATAAATATGGGCAACTTCTGTTTTAAAACAGTGTAATCCAATGTTACTGGAATATTTGAAAAAGGATGAGTACATGAAAGATATCAATACTAATATTTCTAGTATGGAGGGTGCTTTAATCAAAGCTTTAGCAGAAGTTATCAAGGAATTGTGGTCAGAAGATTCATCTGATAGAGCAGTGAACACAGTCTCCTAAAAATGTCAGATTCACAGTTTTTCCCCTCAATTCATGGGTCATGCGCATCAAGATGCTCAGGAGTACCTTCGTTATCTTTTTTAGAATGTTTATATGATTACGTTAATAGAATTAATCAGAAACCTAAACGGACCTTAACGAGGATTAACGGAAAATTAACCGACAGCGGAAAAGCACAAGAGTCATGGCTGATTTATTTGAGTGCATATAACTCTAAGATTGAAGATAATTTCGTTGGTCAATTAAAATCTACGATGAAATGCACATACTGTGGACACTCATCTGTAACCTTTGATCCTTTCTGGTATTTGTCACTTCCCACACCACAAGAACTGGCCAATTGAGTTTATCACAATGCGTGGTTTTCTTCACAAGAGAGGAAACTTTGGATGGATATGAAAAACCGACGTGTACTAGTTGCAAGGAAAGTAGAAAATGCACAAAGTCTTTATCGATCCATAAGTTTCCCCGTATTTTAGTAATTCATTTTGAAAGATTCTCTCTAACAGAAATATTTAGAGGCAAGCTAAATGTTGATATCAAATTTTCTCTAGGTTAGGTTGATTAGATTTGAACAATCATGCAGCAGACATAGTGACTCCTTGTCGTTATAATCTATATGCCCTTTCGAATCACAGTGGGTCTACTTAGAGCGGACATTATATAGCATTCTGCAGACATCCCTATACTGGCACTTGACACGAATACAATGATTCACACAAGTGACCAATTTCACCAAACTCGCTTGTGAGTGGAGATGCATACATCCTCATTTCTGAAAAAAAGGAAACGATTTCGCACCTTTGAGCGTTTTGAAAAGTTATTTTTGAACTGTTAATTTTAATGTTATAACAATGAAAAGAAAAAACTAGATATACTTTGCAACAAAAAAGTTCTGGAGGTATATTCATTTCTTTTTCCGGTAACAGGTCAATAGGGGTATTTTTTGGGCAAGATATGACATTGAAGTCTAGTATTAATCCAAATTATAAAATTTGAATCATGTTTCGTTCGAATAAATAAAGCGAAATATTCGAAAAAATGGAAAAAAGTCGAAGTGACAGTAGAGAGTCCAAATTCCGAGCAAGGGTATGAAATTGTAAACTAAGCAACTTTTTTGGCGTTTTTCGAAATTTACAAAAAAAAAACTGATTTTTTGAAGATTTTCGAAAAATGTCAAATTTGACAGGTTTAGAGTAGCAAAAGGATAGAGGCTGTTTTTTATTCATTTTTCAAGCAGAAACAAACTGCGAAGTCAAATTTTCATTATATGTATTAATAAAAAAACTTTCATATGTCGCGAAATCTATGTGTTCCAAATCAAGTGATGCTACTAATTCGGTTGAACGGACAAACTAGTAGCATTTTTATTGGCCTTCTCGATGCCGAAAATAAAAAAATTACAGTCGCGTTTCCAAAATATTTCATAAAATGGTATTTTTTTTAAGGAACACCCTATATTTCAACATGCATTTCGATTCGTAAAACATTCTCAACAACAAAGCTTATATCACCTTTCTTCCCAAAGTTGAAAATAAGCTACTTATGTGGAAATATTTATTTAACTAGTACAAAAATAATTTATGTTGTCATATTATTGAGGTTGGAAAAATGTGTTTGATTCGATAAAGCGGAATTATTATAAGTAATCAAATTCCTTTGAAACTCTGTTGAAATACTATTTGTCAAATATTCTCAATATCTCATGACAATGTCATAAATTATTGTAACTGTCAACTACTGTTTCAATATTTTTCGAAATTTCGTTTTCCCATCAAGAAAAATGTGATATGTTAGAATCCTACTTGGTTTGCCAGAAAAATAGCATAAGGGCACCCCAACACTACAGCAATTCGTTTCCGTATCGTGAATTATCTAGTCGAAGTTTTTTTTGCTGTGCTTCATCGTCGATTCAGAAACAAAACATTTTGAGAAGAGAACTAAAAAACGTTTTGTAATATCTCAAGATACAGAAATTGACGTTTTAGCCTACTTTGAGATAAATCCAAATTTTAAACACATTTTTTTTAAACAGAATTCCATCAGAGATTTATCTCGAGAAATAGCTGTTCCACCATCTATTATTCAACGAATTCTGAAGAAACATAAGATTTCTCCTTATAAGTTGAGACCAGGCTCGACCTCAAAAACTGAATATTTGGCAGAAATTTTATGTGACCACATCATAGGACCTTTTTTTATCGATGATAATTTGACTAGTGATAAATATTTGTATATGTTGGAGAATCGAATAATACCGTGCATCAATAGGACAATTGAGGGAGATATAAATTTATTCGAAAACGAAATAGTTTTTCAGCAGGATGACGCACCTCCTCATTATGCAGCTCCAGTACGACAATTTTTGGATGATCATTTTCCTGGTCGCTGTATTGACAGAAGAGGTCCTACAGAATGGCCTCCAAGGTCTCCGGATCTCACTCCTGTAGATTTATTTCTATGGGGTCATTTGAAGTCTGAAGTGTATCAGATAGAATCAACAACATTAGAAGATTTGAGAGGTCGGTTGATACCATCATCAGTACTGGGCATGGTCTCTTCAGAACGGTTCACATCGTTCTGAAGAGACCATGTCAGTCAGTCAGGGATCTAGTATTACTCCATTATTCAACTTCCCTGACAGTTGTATCTTTTCGCCTCAAAATTATGCCAAGTAATTTTTCCTGGATTCATCTTATTTTGATATTCAGAGTCTGCTGCTCATGCTTCCTCTTAGTATATTATTTCAGTTGCCCTAAATTTTGAAGGTATAGAGTCTGCTGCTCATGCTTCCCCTTAGTATATTATTTCAATTGTTCTGAATTTTGTAGGCTTAGAACAACAGTTTACATATATTATGGTTCAGAAGTTTTCGTAACTCGTCCATAATGATGTTCCATAATAGTATAGAAACAACTACCCCTAGAACAACCCTTGCTACCCGTGCCACGACAGTTTCCTTCATAACGGGATATACCAATTTTCGTTCCGAGCAGTCCATCCATCTGTAGCTGTTATTACTATACGTCTGTTCAACGTTTGGATGACTCGTAAGGACACTCTTAAAATGCACCATCAATATCCAAAAAAAAACAACTTATACTTCTTCCTTGTTCTTGTAAGCATATTCTTCTTTTTCATGACCCGACATAAAGTATTTCTATTGACATACTGACCTGTATGCATATTGGCCACTAATACGTTCTTAATATACTTGTCAAATGGTTTTTTAATGCTTTCAATGCAAAAGCCAAGGTATTCACCGAAGATTGTCGGATTTTCCCAGGTTTCGGAATCTTCTTCAAATATACCACTTTCGTATCAGCCAATTCTCTCTGGACGCCCTTTTTAGAGACCTCCAGTTTTGAATTTATCTAGGACTCCGGTGTTAGTATTGCAATTCCTTACCCAAGAAAGTAAACCGGTAGAACTTTCTTTTAATATGTCCTGTTTTTGTGTACCCTCTGTATTTGTTTTCATTTCATTTATTGAGACCTGTGATACCTTCAAGAGTATCTTATAGAATTCAGTACGTATTTGGATTCTTCACAAGTATCTAATAGAGTCTAGCACATACTCGGGTCTTTTAAAGTTCCTCGCATTGTCTCCTCTATTAGAGTTGTCTTTCAAGAGTTTCATGTACTGGAACAACACCGCGCCTTTGGCACTGATTTAGCTCCCAAATGAAACGCGCTTTGAAGTGAATTTTGATGAGCGCTCGCTTTTAAAGGATGACGGTTATTGCCAACCGGCAACATCAGTAGGCGTTCTTGATTCGCTTTTGGTGTTAGCATTGGCCTGCGTAAAAGTGACAGCAATTTGTAGAGTGTTATGTTTCTGAGTATAGTTACTCTTGGATAACTCGAGTATAATCGTAACAAAAATATGCTTACATGACTACAAAGCACTTGTTGCATTGAGTACGATGTAGGTGCTTGAGAGGGCAGGGGGAGGTCATTTGAAACTTCTTGAAACTATATGATTTCTATAGTCTTGAAGCAGAAAATGATTTTCAGCATTATGATATCAGTTGTAGGTGAGGCACGTTAAAATCGTGGAAAAAAGAAAACAACCCAAGAGGGTTGGGACACTCCAACAAACGCCATACAAAAAATGGGACAGGAAAACATTAATTTTATTTTTAAGGAAAGTAATCTCTATATGCAAAGGTGATAATTTACTAGAGGCTTTTTGTGAAATTGGTTTTTCATATAGTCATTAATTTTGTCATATCGTACCAATTATTTGGCTCAAGGGTTGTAAACGTAAGATTAAACGTACAAAAATAAATGGCTGAATACTACGATTGAAGGATGCTCTCATGCTCCAAATAATTTATATAATATAAATGACCTTTTTTAATCATGAAAATGTTTCAATAAAAATCATACAGAATTTCCCTATCCCATTTTTTTTACGGCGTTTGATTTAAATATTATCTGAATTATTGCAAGATCTATTGGCAAATTACCCTCCACTAGGGTTATAGTTTTCATTTTGGCATGATATTCACTAATAAAGGGATATCCAATGATATCCCTTTATTAGTGAATATCCAATGATCCCCTAAAAATGTATCGTGAGCTTGGAGTCTGAAAGGTGCTGTATTAGGGTTCTAAATATCATTCAAAACAAACAGGTCAATTTCGAAGTAACTAGTCCCAGAGTAGACTGTTGTCACTTATTTGAACAAAAAGAAACTGTTTGAGAGTCTCTTAGATTTCTCCAGCGTTTCATTGAATTTACTTAGGGACGTTTTTTATTGGTTACAATTACCTGATTTCCGTGGAATTTTACAGGTTTTCATAGATTCTTGCTTAATTCGTATCAGATGTTCAATCCACCGAGAAATATTCCTATTTGATCGTTAACTGTACTGTGTATCATTTGGTACTGTGTACCAAATGAAATAAATTCTAATTAAATCACGCAATACAACTGGTTTTTATTTTCAGTTGTACTTATTTTTTTCAACAGACAATAATTGTATACAGAATATGCCATACTGCATCTGAAAACAATTTCAATATTTTCCAAACACTTGTAGATGTGTCAGGGCATTGTACATGAAAAATGTCTTGAAGAATTCACAAATTGAATAATATGCATTGCATTGCATGAATTAAGCATTTCGATGGGATATATTAGGATATATTTGAATTAAGGAAATTGGTACCAACTTCCGATATAATCGAAAGTTTTGGAAAAACACTATTATTTCCATTCGATGAAACATATATTATTTGAAACCAACATGATCTATTGGAGAAATTCAGGAGTTTCAATTTCTCCAATAGATCATGTTGGAGTTGGAGAAATCGAAACTCCTGAATTTCTCCAATAGATCATGTTGCAGTTTTAAGGCACTACCTTAAAATCACTTAAAAAAAGGTTTGGTGATGCAGCCAGGAAACGACTGAGTCGTCTCCTCAAGAATGGGGTACCTTATAAAACCGCCTTGCACCAAATCTTTGAGCGGCATATGCAGAATCTGTCTCAGGTGGGGAAACAAACCCCCCCATGAGCAGGTTAGCAAACGTTTGCGCTCAAGTGATAATTCACCAAAACCAGAGGCGAAAAAGCCCTGCACGGCTGAATCTAAGGCATCGTCAGGTGTAGCTGACGATGCCCCGCTGGAGACCGAATCAGGTGGGCAGAGCCGTACTCTTACCATCTGACCTGAAAGACCACTCATCATACAAACAAATCGGCTTCGTTAAGAAGCTGGGTTTATTTGACCGAGTATGAATAGGTGTGAGCCACAATAAACCCTTTGGACCTAACCTAACCTTGAAATCAAGTGAGGCCATGCTTCTTTGATTTTCACATTAACTGCAAATATAAATTTAATTCGATGGAATTTTGCATATGAATATATTCATTTTATTCCTGATTTGATATGTTATTTATTTTCTTTAGGAGTGATTGCTTTCCATATCTGATTCCTTATTTTATTTTTAGGTGCCAGGGTGTCCCAACTACGAAGGTATTAATTTTTAAGTATTAACTTTACAATTGACCAAAATTTTTTGTTATATTTGTAAACTTTTTTATAAATATCATTTTGTTAGGTATCAGTAACATGTGAGAGAATGTTGTTCATTTCGTAAATAGAAGTTGAGATAGTTTCCTTAGTTGATGATAAATCCGTACATAGGGCGTATAGAGCACTTGTGACACCCTTCGAAAAGGAAGTTAATTTACTCAATTATTAATTATAAACAACCTTTTTACTTTTCTAGAATCTCACAGTATCTTTTACCTCCTAAGAACAGGAATCTGTTTGTATTTTTTCTTTCACTTTTTTTCAGGACACGAGTTTAATAGTGTGATGAATAAATTAAATTGTAACAATATTTCAAGAATATTAATTTATTATTGCTATTACCGTTTGTTCTTCAAATAATAGTGACCGTAATAATAATAAATAGTTTAGTGTTGTTCGACATTCACAACTTTTTCGTCCAGTTGGAACCCGTTTCGCGAAAGGCCCACATAGAAGCCGCAGAGGTCAATTCACTTCTGCAGCAACACAAAGATAAACCAATGCATGGGCCTACTTTAACAACATTGAAGACCTTCGCTTTTTTCAGGTCGAGTGGGGTGAAGTCGTAAACAGGGGTTCATCATGGTCTGCTAAGATGATGTCTTCAACAACTTAGTCAGTCTACCGCAGTCGCGTGATGTGTACAGAGGATCCTGACACAAGATGCAGGGCCTGCCGCTAGGCCTGAGATCCTAATGCACTTGTCAGCATGTTCAGCGTATGTGATCTCAGTCTATATCCATCGACATAACACGGCCCTAAAAGTGCTTTATTACCACGACACTTTTGCGGTATTGACAAGATACCGGTGTAGCTCTACGCTTCAGGGGATATTGAATCCATTATGGAGAATAAGAAGTGCTGACTTTATTGGGACTATTCATTCCTCACAATCAGGCTCATAAGCCTGATGTAGATATTCTTTACAATCAGAGCAAGACGATATTCGTCGTGGAGGTCAGCTCCCGGTGTGACGAATATCGTCCGAAAAGATGAGAAAAAATATATGAAATAACGACATTTCTCCTTCGAACTCTGCCGACTTTATCCAAAACACTCTTGTGTTTTAGGATGAATAGTTGTTTTGATTATTTTATTTTCTTGACTCATTACGTCTACTTAGGAAACACAATTCTTGCACGCAATGATCCCCAACCCCACGGTCACTGGTTGATAATGCTGGCGCGCACTCCCTACTGTGTCGGAGCTTCGGAGACAAGAGTCTGATCAGCTTACTCTTTGGGAATATTTTTGTGAATATTCTATTGTCTGCCATTATATTATAAGGAATATGAAGGGTTCATATTGAAAAAATACAATGATAAACAAAAAGAGACGTTTCACATTTTTAGTGTTTATAAGTGTTTATAAAAAGTTTGCTGGTTCGTTCGCCGGACGCTCCGTCATAAGAAATACTTACTTATCGGAATTCAACCAAACGGGCAGACAAATATATCAGTTCTCGAACCTTGAGATCTTCAGATTGCAAGTTGAGCGAAATAGGTTTTCTGGTGACCTCCGTCGCGCGTGAGCGACAGTTACTAAGAACGGCATGAAAAATTAGCGACCATCTTACTAAGGTGTGTTCGGAGTGATTTTGCCTGAGGCAGTGGTCTCATGGTGTTCGCGAAATCTTTGGGCTGGAAGGGGTTCTTTCGACGGTCGACCAAGAACGGTATTTTCTTTTGGGAAATAGTTTTCCTGTTAATTAAATCTTTGAAGAGTTTAAATATTTGAAAAGAGGCGGTGGGTGCGATTTTAGATAGTCTTTTATTCTGTCGTAAGAATAAAGAAGTGTTTAAAAAGAAATCTGTTTTTTCCGTTAACCAGCTGTCGCACCCCTACGAACGACAACCTTCAGAAGTCGAGTAACGTGTGATTCCTAACACGGGTTACATTAGAGTGGGAATCGGGCAGTGTAGTGCGTATATCAAATAAAATTATAATTCAGCAGGCCGAAAACGTGTATAAACAAGTTATAATTGAAGTGAAGTATTGCTACGATATATTTTTGGGTAACCTACAGGAGAAGCCGGGACGAGATAAAAAAACTGCGGTGAGTTAAATATACATGTAGAATCACCATTTGATGAATTTTTGGGAAGGAGTTAACTATAAAAATCACTTTACAGAGTGCACCTAATAATTGAGTCATAGTTATTTAGCGGTCAGAAATTATCGGTCAAGTTAAAGTATCACAGTCATCGTATATTGTAGTAATTTACGGCGAAGGCACTAAATTTGAGTTTTGTTATCGAGATTTGCTTATTGTTATTTCTTTTTGGGTATTTTCCTTTAACTATTGTGTTGTATCATTTTTCTTTATTATTGAATATAGTAGTTTTGAAGTTTAAAGCCGACTTTTATTTCAAAATCTAATAGAGTAACCTTTTAGAAAGAAGTGACTGTGAATTCTTGAGATCTCAACGGCAATAGTCTAGAATACCCGGAAACATTCTAGAATATTGCAGATCATTGTTGAGCGATCATGGGAGTTAATGGTTTGGTAGCCCTTTAATCCCTCATCGAAGAAAAAAGTTTCCCTTTTTACCCTAAGGGAGTGCTTTTCAAGACATATGGGCTGGAAGTTTCGCGCTCTAGAGGTTTCTAGAACAGTACATAATATTCGAAACTATTAGAGAGCATTCCATTGGTAGCGGGTATATAAAACAAGATGCGTTGACCCCTTATTATTTGTAATTGTTATTTTATTTCAACTACCACACAATGTCATATTATTTTTAGAAGTGAACAAGAGTATGTTCACAACTATCAAACCAGCAAAAAGAAAACAGCACTTCAAAGAAAGAAAAAGTCCAAAAGTAACAGGAATTAGATGTTCTCTGTGAAAGGAAAATTGAAGACACGCCACAAAGTAGCAAAACTATGGGTATGAAGGATGATTTAGATCATGGAAGGGTTAAGTGAGAAGGAACCAATTACTACAAGAGTAGGAAAAAATTGAAGAAGGAAAAAATGGTGGAATCAGAAAAATCAGTAGATGAACTGAGTCAGTTCGAGGACACACCCCACCCAGGAACCTAACGTTAGAAAACAGTACTTCAAAGCCAAAATGGGAGACTGACATCCTGATGGAAGAAAAAGTAGTACCACCAGACCGATTCGAGACCATGGTACCAGCCATTTTTGTGAAAAGAGTGGAAAGTCAGTTAATCGTCAGTGAAGTAGTTGACCTCGGAATAAATGGAGTTCACAGCGCTAATGCAATATTTGGCAACTCGGAGTGATTAATTATGGATCAGAGTGGTCAACACATCCCTGAAAGAAGTCACCCTGAACAAGAAACTGAATATAGTGAGAGCAGTCGCTTGTGAGATGGTACAGGAGAAATACAATGGAGTCAACAATAGGAGGAATGAATTTGGAAGGAAACTATTGGAATGAAAATGGTTTTGAGCTGGAACACCTGGACTCTACAACCAGAAATAATTTACTGGATCTACTGAAGAAATATCAGGACCTTTTCTTGGGAGAAAGTGAAGCACTCACTAGCACTACGAAAGTCGAGCATGGAATAACCCTGGGACCCAACCTATTTGCAAGGCCCCTTACAGAATACCATACCGTCAGTGGGGAGTATTACCAACAGAAAGTGATCGATTGTTGAATGCTGGTGTGATTCGACCCTCCTTTAGCCTATGGTCGCCCCCCAGTAGTCTTGTAGAATTTTTTAGAGTTACTAACATTGATATATCAACAATTTCAATTTTGGCATTAGTAATTTTCTAACAATTTGTTGAATATATCGGAATATCAAGTAGAGTGGAGCGTGTTTCTAATCAGACTGGCTTTATTTATGTAAAAATTTGGCATGTGCTAAATTTTGATATGAATCTAGGAAATATCTCATTGCATTTTTGATATATTTCAATGTTCCACTTCTCTCATCGCTTCTGTATGTTCAGAATTTAGAATTTCTCAATTCTGCATTCTAGTGAGAGAAAAATTTCCTTGGTAATATGATAACCCAAGGCAGCTATGAATTGTTGCATGTCAAATTGAAACGGTACAGTTTCCATGTTGAATACGCGATGTCGATGATAAGCGCGCAACATCACTTAGGCCATGAAAACGTTTGCCGGCGTTTCTATGGCAACCAAGCACTGTACAATGATTTTTATTGCTGTCAGTTTGCCAAATGCGGTTTTAATTCAAACTTAGATGTCATTTTGAAGAAGTTAAAAGATCTTATATAAGTAAAACGTCAATATAATTGATTCAAAAATGGGTGAAAATTCAAGTGATGATGATTTAGAGATGATGTGTACCCCGCCTGAAGTTAGAGTGGTGGCAGCTAGTACAAGTAGTGATTTATTGCCAGAAAAATCAAAGAGACTGTACATGAATGCATATAACCAACTGAAAACATGGTGTGAAGAGAGGAAAGTTGCTAAAATAACAAAATGTTATATTAGCGTATTTCAAAGAGAAATCTGAAGGCAAAAAAGTATCGACATTGTGGGCAAATAATTCCTTGCTACAATCGACACTTACAATAAAAGAAAATATTGACATTTCAGAGTTCTTCAAGCTTGTAGCATTTTTAAAACGAAAAAACAGTAATTATAAACCTAAGAAATCAAAAGTATTTACAAAGGAAGAAATTGACCAATTTATAGTTGAAGCTCCTGATGACGAATATTTATCAAAAAAGGTATACTTTCTCATTATTAGATTGTGTTTAATTTTTTAATGGAATGATATTTAGGCTGTTATGGTAATTGGTGTTGCCTGTGCCTGCAGAACAGATGAAATATGCAATATGCTCCTAGACGATTTAGATGTTTGCGATGATATTATCATGATAAATATTCTTAATTCAAAGAACAGAACATCAAGGAAGTTGTTGTTGTTGAGCTACAATGGGTTAATGTTATTAAAAAATACTTAGCTAATAGGCCAACTGACATTATAAAACTATTTATTTGATACCGTAAAGGTAAACATATTAAACAAAATATTGTGCACAATACTATTAGTAAAGTACCATATGTCGTGGCTAATTATCTCAAATCAGAAAATCCTTAGTGTTATACTGGTCATTCTCTAAGACGTAGCTCGGCAACACTTCTCGCAGAAAACGGAGGAGACTTACTAAGCCTGAAACGGTACGGTGGGTGGAAGTCGGCTGCAGTGGCTGAAGGATGTATTGAGGAATTAATAGCTGATAAGAAGAGAATCGCCGAATTAGTGCAAAAATGTAATTTATCCAATGAAGCTTCAAATATAACTTTTTCTGCAAGTCAAGATGCTGTCTTAGAAAACGTCCATGTTGAAGATAATTTAGTGGAAAAAGATAATGGATGCGTTCAAAATACGAGGATTATTTGTAACTCAGAAGTGAATTTACCTGGTCCAAATGTTAGTTCCATTAATACAGGAAATGCTGGAATACACATGTTTGTCACAATTTTACAATTAATTATAATTTCAAATAATTTTCAAGCGTATTTCCAATTTTCAATTTCCTACTTCTAGTTGATAATTAGGTTAACAAAAGTTTCTGTGAATATCTTTAAAATAATAAAATTGTTCTCATTATTTACCTAGGTGTTTTTTTATTATCATTATTTACCAAGGGTGAGAAATATTAATTCTGTTTAGGGGAATGGAGTAAATAATAGCAATTTCTCAGGTTAGTAGTGAAAAAAATAAGTTTGTTACTAGCACTAGAAGATTGGGCCTTGGCGCACTGCATGTTAAAAACTTTCGCGATAGGGGCTGAAATTGCACGACCTGTCGATATATTGACCCAACAAGGAAAAGAAGTTGAGAAGTAGCAGAACTACGATTCCCCGAGCGAAACTTGTAGTATCTGGTAACCAAACATCATTTCTGGGAGAAACCCTCTTATAGAACCTTGTCAAATGTCTTGCGACGATTGAAAAATTGCTGTGGGAAAAACAATGATGACAGTTCAGTTATGCCAAAAATAGGATGCAGACTAGGCAAATTGATCTGGACCAAGGTTCAAGAAATGATTGAATTCTGGTTCTACAATACCAAGGTCGAAATATGTATATACGAATCAACTGAACAAGTGACGGCCATACGCGTTTTGAAAGATGACGAAAAATAGCTAGAACCGGAATGGGACCGAGGAGCACTGAGGAGAGTCCAAGATAGGACGATTTCTGCAAAGAGATATTTGTGAAACACGTGTTGGAGGGAGAAAATAGCCCGGACTACGTTTTCTCGCATGAGTTAACTTTTTGTATTGAAGGGGATACTACAAGCTAGTCACACCCAGAAAGTTTGTCAAGAAAGTACTTGAAGACTTTCATGATGCGCCAAAAGCCGATCTCCCAGGCCAATAGAAACCCCTACTTAATATTCGAAACAGATTTTATTGGTCAAGAAGGAGGTCTGATGTTTACCGTTACTGCGCCATATGTGACTCGCGCAATAGAAAAAACCCGGTCCCAACCTCTGAACCCTGTACAAAGTACATGTATTTTCTTATGGCGCTTCATTCTGTCGATTTTTGAACCTCAGGCCCAGTTCACACGGAAGGCACATAGGTCAGCGCCTCGTCTCTGCCAAACGTCCATTGTGTGTGAATTGGTCCTTAGACGATCAGAACCCACTCCTCCACTTTTGCCGTCATACAGTCGACCAATCAGAAGCTACCTCGCATACAGCGGGAAATTCAAATCATTAGATGAGCAAACTTGTAGAGAAGGATCGGAGAGATTCAAAGAGCCTAGTCCCCCTTGAGACTCCGCCTCACCCTATGGGTCCTTTTGTCACGTACCATTCACGTGGTTACCGGTAGCTGTGAGAAATTCAATTGAAAAAAGCGATCTCGAACCCAGGTTGTCGGCGTGGTAGACGTTGTCCTTAGCCTTGACACCAACGTGGGATGTAGGAAGTAATTGCAACTGAAATTGACTAATTTTTTTATACTTGACCGCATTTTTTGATTTCACTAGAATTTTAGGGAAATTGTAACCTCATTTTCATTTTGAAGATAGGGAAATATCCTTATGATTGGGAAAGAATTGATGTTTCATAAGAGGTGTGTGTGTGTGTAAGACTGAGAGACATGTGTGACGTAGTCGATGCGGAGAGAGATGCAGATGCTATAGAGGTGATACGTCGCTAACGGAAACATGACAGGTTCGGTGCTCTCGGTTGTAAAATAAATCGTTGTTTATGGGGTGATGCAGTATTTGAAGCGGAATACGACTTGATAAAAAGTGTATGGTAATGAGATGACAACGACTAGGAGGGTCTAACGTTCTAACGTGCGTTCCAACATGTCAGAAGGACACTAAGTCTTATCTTTGTTAACCAAGTTAACATCATCAGGAGAAGTAGGAGATGACACTCTAAGGTGTCGAGGAGTTTTATGTTGTGGAGTTAACATTTGATGGTGGAGGCAATGGGAAAGCGAAGTATTTGAAAAAGACATTTCAAAATACGTTGTTTTTGGTGCGTTTCCATCGTTTTGCGTGCGTTTCGACCATTCTGCGTGCGTTTCGACTATTCTGCGTGAGTTTTTTCGTTTCGTCGTCATTGTCGTTTTTTGTATTTCAATATGACAGTCATCTATCATTTAACGCGTTCCGCCAATCAAATGAGCATCATCAGTAGATGACTTGAGACAGTGCTTTGTCGTATGAAGGTTTATTTTGCGAATTTTTGGATTCCTGAACAGAACCTTGTGGAACACTTAGCCTAACTTATGACACAGAGTGGTGTCGGTCAGTTAATCAGAATGGAGGTAATAAATATCGGTTGGTTGATTGTGATAGATGATATTGAACTCGAAAATAAGGGTCGAATAATAATAATAATAATGATAAAACATTAAAACTTTGAAAGTGACGTTGTCAGCGTCGGAGGTGGTGGCGTGGTAGAAAATGTGTGATTTGTGGAAATGAATGAGTTATTACAAAGAAAAAAAAAATGGCGCAAAATGTCAGAAGGGCACTAGACACATCTTCCTTAATGACAGTTAGATCTTAACGTGCAGCTTATCAAATGAAAAAGAAACTAATGCAGAATGTATCGACAAAAATCAGTTTATCTTTCTCTTGAAGATGATTACTTGGTGATCGAAACACATGTCGAAGTGTTAAAATAACGGTTTGGTGCTGAGAAAAACTCCAGTAACATTCTTTAAAAAAACAAAGACGGCGCAACATATCAGAAGGGCACTAATTTCGTTAATGATAGTTGGATCTCAACGTGCAGCACATCAAAACAAAGAGAAACAAAATTTGATTATCCACCTCCGACATATTTTTACGTATCATGCAACTAATAAACTCATCCGGTAATGAAAATCATCGTATACTAAAACACACGATATATTCAGATTCCTTAAGGTGAGAAAGTTTCGAATCCGCCAAAAACAGGTCACTTCCGTTCGTCTGATTTCAATCATTTTTACACCAAATGATTCGTTTCGATGTCAAGAAATATAAATGATCATTTTCCGAAGTCAAAAGGCCTCATACTTATTTCCGTTATATTAGCTGCAATATGCTGATGTGGGTACTCATCTCAAATGATTTCATTTTTTGATTATGAAAAATATAGTATCGGGCGCCTGATGTGAAATAACATAAAAAGAATTGCAAGTTCATAGAAATACATTGAAGAAACTTGAAATTCGATGTTATTAGGTTATGAATAATTATAATTGAAATTCAATAGCAGTTTGAATCACAATCAAACCAGAAGGAATCTTGAAGTTTTGGAGGTGATATATTTTGAAATTCACAAGACATGTTTTCACTATCACAGTATCCACTAAACTGGCTAAGTTAGCCTGAAGTTGTCTGTAGTTGATGGCCGGGTGAAGACTGAAAGTAAATGATAAAAAACACTTTCGAACTTGAAATAAATGCGCGAAATGTCCACCTTGTGATAAAATACACGACTGCAATCGATTTGTCATTGATTATCGACACGTTCAATAATACCCGGAGTATTCCTTATTATATTACATTTGTCATTTATTCGATTCCTCAAGTCATTCACATCTAGCACATTAGTTTTGAAAACGAGCCTTTAGGTGACCCCATGAATAGAAATCTTGAGGATTCATATCAGGACTGCGAGCTGGCCAATTTTGAGGTTCTACACGTCCATTCCAGCGATTAAGGTTGGTGATGTCATGATAATAAAAAGAAAGGTGGCGTATTATACACTGAAGCGGTTTGTTTGAAGGTGATTAACAATGTTTCATGATGAATTTCACTAGTTCGGACTTCCATTGTCTACTATATAAAATGATTTGAAATCCCTGAAACGACTAAAAAAGAAGAATTGAAAATGAATAGCTGAAAATAACAATTATATTAACCAAAATAAACCTGAAATAAAATAACAGTGAAATAAAATACAAGTAAAAATAGAACAATTGAATAAATAAAAATAAAGAAATAAAAAAAGAAAATAAAAATAAAAAGTGGAGAGATTCCAAGTCACGTTAGTTCACGACGTTTCGATTGTTAGTATCTACAAACGTTTTGGTGAAGAGGACCGACACTAAGTGGGAAACATCTGTATACCGAAAACCCACTCATACAGGACAGTATCTGAACCACGAATCCAACCACCATCAATCGACTAAAAGAGGAATCATCAAGACTCTATTAGACCGTGCTTT
This sequence comes from Leptinotarsa decemlineata, assembly GCF_025532065.1. Lineage (NCBI taxonomy): Eukaryota > Metazoa > Arthropoda > Insecta > Coleoptera > Chrysomelidae > Leptinotarsa > Leptinotarsa decemlineata. Next base: position 155,330 of record NW_027412535.1, on the reverse strand, counting down.
TGGGCTCTGTAATACGAAGGAAGGTCTCGAGAAGGAACTAGACATTATCAAAAATGATCTTCAACGGAATGGCTACTCCAAAGCGATGGTAGAAAAGACTTTGGCTAGAAGACAGCAGGAGCCTCGCAAGGAAGAGAAGCCGTCACAACCAGTGCTTGCACTTCCCTATATCAGAGGATTATCGGAGAGGATAAGAAGAATTGGTTCCAAGTACAACATCAGAACCTGCTTCATATCCGGTAACACTATCCGTAGCAGCCTCACGAAAACCAGGCCACCAAACGCGGACTGCGATTCCAAGAATTGCATTTACCGGATACTCTGTAAGTGCGGAAAATCCTATATTGGTGAAACTAAGAGGCCATTGAATGTTCGCATTGCCGAGCACAAGAAACACACACAGCAAGGGGAAACCAGCAAATCAGGAATAGCAGACCATGTTTGGACCCATCAACACAACATCGAGTGGTCCCAAGCTGAGATCTTGCACAGAGAAGAACATTGGTTTAGGAGAAAATTCAAGGAAGCCGCATACATGTTGTCCAACAACGTATTCAGCCAAGCCAGCGTAGAAATACGCAACATATGGAAACCCATCATCAAACGAAAAATGGCCAACTCCCGCCAAAACGGTCATCTCCCACGGAACCAGTGAAGCGGAAAATGGAAAGCGGGTATAAGTGAAAGTACTCGAACGACCTATAAATAGTCATCTCTCGGAGGAATGAGTCCAGTCATCACCCGAAGACGATTGTAGATACTAACAATCGAAACGTCGTGAACTAACGTGACTTGGAATCTCTCCACTTTTCATTTTCATTTTCTATTTTCATTTCTTTATTTTTATTTATTCAATTGTTCTATTTTTACTTGTATTTTATTCCACTATTATTTCATCTCAGGTTTATTTTGGTTAATATAATTGTTATTTTCAGCTATTAATTTTCAATTCTTCTTTTTTAGTTGTTTCAGGGATTTCAAATCATTTTATATAGTAGACAATGGAAGTACGAACTAGTGAAATTCAACGCTGAAGCGGTCATTTCTGTCATGAACATCGAATAAAAAAAAACAAAAAATATAACGCGCTGAAACGGTCATTTTGTTCACTTTTATCGCAGCGAAAAACACACTTTTTTTCAAAAACTCATGATTTGCATTGTAAGGTGTCACGAAAAACGGTGTTGAAATAAGCGCATCTTCCTCACATTACGTGTCAGTTTGAAGAAATAACCATCTACAGAGGTAAGAAATTTTTATTCAGTCGAACATTTGGAATTGAATTGATAAAACCGAATAATCTTTTCTGTAAAGAACAGAGATTTTTCACTTTATATATTGAGGAAAATAGTAAATCAGTCTACATTGAGATTTTTCACCTAGGATATTGAGAAAATAGTAAATCAGTCTGATTTGGTTGAATCATATTGATTCATAACAACGCCACCACATGAGGGAACAATATTTATCCTTTCGAATAGATGAAAATTGCTTGTAGACTGTAATTAGCTTCATGTTAGTTATGAGTGTGGGTTAGTAGATTTGGAAAGGGGGCGGATTTTGGAAGTTTCTAACGTAGGAAGGAATTATTCGTGAATTCAAAAAACAACAGACTGAAAAATATTTATTGATATCTAATGATTCCACTAATATTTTCACAATTACATTACATCGAGATATTTTGCTGCTATCAAAGTTGTTTGAATCTCTACCACTTTTATTTGTAACTAACGTTACTGCAGTTTCGTCCTATAAGGACATTTTCAAACTTATACATTAAACATAGAAAAACAGAAAGTTCCAATTCTCTTTTCTTCATTATGATATCCTACCATGTAGTAACGGCTACATCCATCAATTCAATGAAGTAGTTAGTTGAACATTCATCATTTATATAAAATTCTTTTCTCAGCTGAACTGCAGGCAAATACATATCTACTAAAGGGGTTTATCGTCAATATCCATAGCATTTGATGTTTGAGGGATAGAATAGAGGCCCCAAGGAAGCGTATCGTGTGAATCTGGAATTATATAACGTTTATCATCTTCAGGGCTGCGGGCAATCTTGTATTGGGCAATGGAAAGTACTTGATGTTCATCGGATTGAATCCAATTTTGGGTAACACTCATATTCTTCCAATTATCTAAGCAATTCACATACTCATCGAATGTAATTTTATTCTTCACCATAGAAGATTTGACCCTCTTTGCCTTCTTGATAACCCCCAAGCATGTGATGATTTGATTAATTTCATCCTCATCATTTACCAACTGCTGCTGCTGCTTCTCATTGATACCATCCTTGGAATACCATGTTTGGAATTGTATACAATTTCGTAATCAGTCATCGGAACTGCGTTATTCTCATCTTTCATCATCCCGAGAACCATTTTATTCACCAAAGGAATGTTAAACTGATTGTTGGAAGGATAATCCGAAGTATCGAAGAATTTGTGACAATTTCGACGTATGATTTCACGAGGATTCTGATTGCATATTTCATAAATCAGGCTATCTGTATCGGTGTAAAGAATTACACAATTATCTCCGAATCGATGGCGGACCTAAAAAATAAAGCCCGTTCGTGTGAATTCGATAAATTGAAAGATAGTCTCATCAAGGATATGATGATATGTGGTTTGCAGAATCAGATGCTCAAAGAAAAACTACTACAGGAAGATGAAAAAGACTTGGACGGAGCTATAAAAATTTGTATAGCAGTAGAAAAATCGAGAGAGCAGTCAACCATGATGTCTAGTTCCAGAGTAGGTCACAGGGAATCCAGTCTGGAAATTGAAACTGTTTATAAAGGACATAATCCGAAAACCTATTCAAGGCGTCAACAAAATGGCCGGAGCCAGCAGCAAAGCAGTCGGCAGAGTGCGTAACAACAAAGTGAGTGTGGTTCGCGCTTTAATTCAAATTCGGTTGCAAGGTTTAGAGGTCAGATGTCAAATACGTTAGGAGAAAACAGTGGAATTTGCTATAAGTGCGGAAAGCGACATGGTAAAAATCAGTGCCCAGCTTTTGGAAAAAAGTGTCTAGTGTGTGGTTACAATAATCACTTCGCAAAAATGTGCAAAAAGAAGAGTATATACGAGGTCAACAGAGATGGAAATCCGTCTGACGAGGATGCAGACAACGATAATTATGTTTTCGTTTATGGTATTGAAAACAGTCCTGAAAACAATGACAGCTCTTGGTATGTGACACTTTGTCTTAATAATAAAACTAATGTAAAATTTAAAATGGATACAGGAGCACAAGCTAATTTAATTTCAATAGATAAGTTGAAACTATTGAATTTACATCAGAATTTCATAATAGACTCGAATGTAAGATTAAGATCATACACAAACAATTTTTTACCAGTACTAGGAAAATGTTATCTCAACTGTCGACATAAGAATTTCAATTGTATATTAGAATTTTTTGTTGTAGAGAAAAATTTACAATGTATATTAGGCATTGACGCATGCCAGATATTAAATTTAATCAAACGTGTAGATGTAACTGAACAAATTGATATTAATAATTATCATAATTTTATTGAGAAAAACAAAGATCTCTTTACGGGATTAGGATGTTTGAAAAGTAATTATAAAATTCAATTAAAAGAGAACGTTACTCCAGTTGTTCATGCAACACGAAAAATTCTAATACCTTTATATAAGCAATTTAAACAAACTTTAGCCGAACTTGAGAAGGCAAAAATAATAAAAAAGGTAGAGGAACCTACTGACTGGGTGAACTCTATTGTAATTATCAGAAAAAATGATAGTACATTGAGAATTTGCTTAGATCCTCGTGATTTGAATTTGGCTATCAAACGTAAACATTTTCAGTTACCATCGATTGAGCAAATTACTTCAAAATTATCAGGAGCTCAATACTTCAGCAAATTAGATGCCAATAGTGGATTCTGGCAGATTAGTTTGGATGAAGACAGTGCAAAGTTATGTACTTTCGGTACGCCTTTTGGACGTTATTGCTTTCTGAGAATGCCATACGGAATTCGATCTGCTCCTGAAGTGTTTCACAAACGGTTCAAAAATATTTTTGATATGGAAGGTGTTGAACTCTATATAGATGACATTATAGTCTGGGGAAAAAATAAAACGGAGCATGATGAACGTTTGAGGCAAGTATTTGAAAAAGCTAGGTTAAATAATATAACATTCAATAAAAACAAATGTAAATTTGCTCTTACGGAAATAACTTTTATGGGACATATAATAACAAAAGATGGTTATTACCCATGTCCGGATAAAATTGAAGCTATAAAAGATATGCCACAACCTAAAAATAAGAAAGAAGTGCAAAGATTCCTAGGAATGGTCACTTATGTTGGTCGATTTATACCAGATTTATCGAATTTAAATTCACCTTTAAGAGATCTTATTGAAAAAGATGTTGTTTTTCAGTGGACTGAAAGGCATACAAAATCGTTTGAAGAATTGAAAAAAAAATTGACTGAAAGACCTGTACTACAATACTATGATGTAAGTAAACCGGTGGTTCTTTCCGTAGATGCATCAAAGGAAGGTCTAGGAGCTACCTTATTACAAAATAATCTACCTTGTGCATACGCATCTCAAGCCTTATCTGAAACTCAACAAAGATGGGCCCAAATTGAAAAAGAGTTGGCAGCAATTTTGTATGGTTGTGAAAAATATCACGAATATTTATATGGACGTAGTTTTGTTGTGGAAAGCGATCACCGTCCTTTACTTGGTATTTTCAAAAAACCATTATGTGCCTGTCTAGCTCGTCTCCAAAGAATGGTATTACAGCTACAGAAGTATGATTTTAAATTAATTTTCAAACCTGGTAAAGATTTGTTTGTGGCTGATGCTTCGTCACGAGCCTGTGACAAAAATAAAAGACATAATCATAATTTTGTTGACAATAATATAGATGTTTGTGTTATTGATAATGCTTGTCAAATTACGGATAAAATTTTTTTTAGACTTGTTAAGTATACAACTGAGGATTATGAATCAAAGCTTTTAGATAAGTTCATAAAAAATGGTTGGCCAAGTACAATAAAGAAAGTGCCAGAAATAATTAAAGATTATTACAAATTTAGAAACGAAATTGTTGAAAGTAATGGTATTTTATTCAAAGGATTTAAAATTATTGTACCAAAAAAGCTGAGGAAAGAAATTATTCAGAAAATTCATTTAGGGCATTTTGGAGTTACAAAATGTAAAAATCGTGCGAAACAATCTTTTTTTGGCCTAGTATGTGTAGGGAAATAGAAGATACTGTCCTGAATTGTAAAGTATGTCTCAAACACAGAGTGTCAAATCCAAAAGAAGAATTAGTGATGCATGACATTAAAACAATTCCATGGTATAAAATTGGGTGTGACATTTTGTATTTGGGAAGTGAAATGTATTTACTTGTAGTAGATTATTATATCAAATGGGTTGAGGTTATACCATTAGATGAAAACGCTCACTCTCTTACCATTGTTAAAAATCTGAAAAGTTTATTCGCAAGACTAGGTATTCCTGTTATATTAATTTCTGATGGTGGCCCTCAATTCAATTCAAGTCACTTTCGAGAATTTGCTGAAAAGTGGGATTTCAATCACATTATGTCCAGCCCTCGATATCCTCAGTCAAATGGGATGGTGGAAAGAGCAAAACAAACTTTGAAAAAAATGTTGGTAAAAGCTATTGAAGATGGGAGGGAGATAGAGTTGGTTTTGTTAATGTATCGAAACACTCCCATGGAAAATGGCTTTACACCATCTCAACTGATGATGTCTCGTAATTTAAGGGATACATTACCAAGCACTGAACATAATTTGAAACCACAAAAGATCAATTTTGAAAATTACAATAAGTCATTAGAACAGCAAAGACAAAAGCAAAAACAATACTATGATCGTTCTTGTAAAAATTTAAGACCTTTGAATATAAATAGTAAAGTTAGATATCAAACTCATTTAGGATCAAAATGGTCGTTTGGTAAAATAACAAACAAACCTAGAGAACGCTCATACGGTATAGAAAAAAATGATGGAACAAATATCGTTAGAAATAGAAGATTCATTGAAATTTTGCCAAGTCAAAATGATCCACCACCTGACAATAATGATATCGATATAACTGATCAAGATGAGTTTGAATCTTCATCTTTGTCTAATAATAGTAGTTACTGCTACTCTAATCCAGAAGCAACATCATCTGGTAGACCAGTTAAAAAGCCAGACAGGCTAATGTATTATTGAAAATGTTAATTTCGTTATTTTTATAAAATTTTAATTTCATTGTTTTATAAAAAAAAAGGAGATGTCACGTATTGTATTTCTTGGTCAAAACATTATACCACCATGTAAACAAAGTAAATCATAGCAGCCTTGGCGAAAGCAAAAACTAATAGTTTTTTTTTTATGGAATTGACTTGAGAACTGAAATAAAGACAGTCTATGAGAAATCGTTGTTTCATTTAGATATATGACAGATTAAAAAAATCAGAATAAAAAATTATTTATTGAATTAATAAATTGTTTTAAATAAAAAATTTGCAAAATTTCAAATATAAAAATAATGTCTATCAAAATTAGAAAGTGAATACAAAAATACCAAAATCAAATTATTTTTATGAAAAAAATTCTTGCTAATATTCAAGCTATATAATTAATAGAGGAATAAGCTGAAATTTTTTGTAATCTAATTTCACACATGAATGATTCTATCAAAATCATCCATTTGTCAGGCATCGATCGCACATTTTTGGCAAATTCAATATATTAGAGAAACTCTAATATAAAGGCCTTGGTATGACTCATACCAAGGCCGCCTTTATTAGAAAAAGCTTATGTAATTTTTTTACGAATTTCTGGCGCATAGATAGACTTTTTTCTGGTATTTTTTTTAATTTTCATATTGAATTTAATATTAAAGTAGGCACTAAAAATTATAAATAATTTATATATAAATGAGAAGGATATATATGTATATGTATATATATATATATATATATATATATATATATATATATATATATATATATATATATATATATATATATATATATACCAATATGAATATGAAAGATCTATATAATATATACTATAAATAAATTATTGAAAAAAAGGGGGGTTATATTACAGTATATGTTCCTATAGGTGTAGGGGCTCGAAGTGGTATCCAAATGCTTAGTTGAAGAAAAAAAAGAGACAGGGTATATTAAAATTTAATAGACATGGAAGGATAGAATATATTACAAATATATGAATATTCAATTGATACATAATTTTTGCTTGTTAGTATATTACGCATATTTGAATTATATATATATATATATATATATATATATATATATATATATATATATATATATATATATATATATATATATATATATATCCAACTATCAATAGAGCTTCCATATATGGACGCCGAATTGTTTCACCATGCCAGGCAGTTCAGAGGTTCCCTATTTCCCATCTGACAAAATTTCAGATGGGCGCCTATTTATCAATTTCATTGTCAAAATTATATGTATTGGCGTATATTCTAGTTGAGTCTTTTTTATTTTGGTGGCGCTCGGGAGGTACGCGTATACTTGTGCCGTATATTTTTCATACATGTGAGCGATTATGAAGCGTCCATATAACTGACAACAATGCAATAGTTTTTGCGAGAGGGAAGTCTCAATGATTTGTTAGAAATATCGTTGATTTGGTATGTTTGTAGGTCGGCGCCGGTTTCATACACAGGGTGACAATTTGAAAACTTACAAGGTCTATCTCTGAGCAACCAAATAAAATATAAGAAATCGCTGAAAACAACTTCCATAATACAAAGGGAGAAACAAATGATGTGATGACTAACTTGTTTTTTCTCTCACACCCTTGCCCCCAGCCACCACAACTTCATATTTTTGAAAGGCAACCACCTACTTGTGATACATTATCTGAAAGCTCTTAAGATATGCTCTTCAATGGTACTCTTCAAAGCTACATTCGATGCAGTAAGTTTTGGTTCATCAAATAAAAGAATTCATTCAGAATAAATTTTATTTTCTATTATTAATTTAGTAAATTTTCAAAAACATGATTTTTACCATCGTAGCATTAATATTAAGACTTGAATATTTTACGCCTCTTCTATTTTTTTTATTCGTCTCGATAATAGATAGGGATAGATAGGGAAGGAGAGTGGCACCTTGTTTTAGAGGTCTTTCGAATACCTTTACTACTCTGTCAACAGAAAATTTTTGTGACGATTAGTTTTCGAGATAATTTGAAGTTTTAAAGGTATTTGCATTGAGTTCAACTCTTTTTAAAATAAATCAAATTGTTTTTAAGGTGCAAGTTACGTTCAGAACTCTCATAAAAAAAATAAATTTTTGCTTTTTATGACAACCTGCTAATACGTGTCCATTTGATGTCGAATTATTTGTTTATTACGAGGAGATTTCTCCGGGGGATGGGGTTGGTTACCACCATTACATTTTAGGTAAATTGAGTGGCACCTACTTATGAAGGTTGAATTGCCTCTTCAAGAAGTTGTTAATAAGAATCACCGGTTGAATTTCCATCAATGAAAAATGAACCTATAATATGATTGCCTAATATTCCGGCCCAGATATTCAACTTTTGGGGATGTTGGGTATGTATTTCTGCGTATTGTCTTGGGTTTTCATCCGACCAATAACGGCAATTGTAACGGTTCACGCAACCATTTGAATAAAATGAGCTTTCGTCCGAATAACAGATGTTATAAAGCAGTTCGGGATTTTGCATTAATATTTCACTCATGCCCTCACAAAACTCCTGTCTTCGGTCAAAATCATCCTCATTGAGTTCACGAACAAGTTTAATTTTGTAAGGATGGTATTTGTGGTTTTTAAGGATTCTCCATGCGATCATATGGCTTATTCCTGCCATTGCGGATAAACCTCTGGTACTTAACCTGGGATTGGCGATGACTTGACCAAACACTACAATCGCATTATCGTCATTCACTACTCTTCTCTGAACATCACTTTTTTCATTTAAAACCGAACCTGTCTCCCTGAATTTTGTGACCAAATCCAGAACGTGATTTCTGCTTAGGTGTTTACCAGGTTTTTGCTCGTTAAATAAAATTGATGTTTTATTAGCATTTTGGTCGTTGCCAAAAAATGAAGCAATAACTGAAACCCTTTCGGCAGTAGTGAAAGAAATGTTTAAACAAATAACAATACACGACCCGTTTCAACAAAACAATCGAACGTTGTTATTTAACAAAAAATTGATAAGAAGAACTGCTTAAAATTTTTTTTTATTTAGGCATACAAGTTACCGAGTGGTCTGTCTAATGTATTATCAACATGGCAATTTTAACTTCAAATTATCTCGAAAACTAATCGTTACAAAAATTTTCTTTTAACAGAGTTGTGAAGGTATTCGAAAGACCTTTAAAACAAGGTGCCACTCGACCTACTTTCCCCATCTAAATAAAGGTCGTCGGACGCACCTCTCTGAGGGGGTGCGTACTACAAAAAATCTGATTAGTCTGAAAGGTGTCCCCCTTCAATTAGAAATCGACGTGTCCGAGCTTTTTTGAAAATCTTACTTTTTATATTCAAAAACGGCTCTGTTAGGTTTTCGTTGTTACACACTGTATATAGAAGAAAATGTAAATGGCGAAATGTATGATCACATGCTAGAAAGATCTATCGAACCTCGGATAGTTCATGAATTAGAGAATCACAGAGACATACACGGCAATTTATCTTTGAAAGAAAATGTATTACATTTTCAACAGAATGGGGAACCTTATTATTTTGTAGTTCCAGTTATTCAATGGTTAGATAATAATTATGCTGATCAATGTATTGGAAGAAGAGATTCTACTGAATGGCCTGTCACATCCCTGGACCTATCTCCTCTAGATTTTTTCCTCTGGGCCACTTACTTGAAATAGGTTGTTTTAAAGACGACGCAATCTGATTCAATAAAGCCACTGAAGGAAAGAATAATCCAAGAATGCTGAGCTATTTTCAGAGAAACATTTGCCAATGTTTCGGAATGACTTTCGGAAATGAAAATTGCGAAAGTTATAAACAATTTAGTGAAAAATAAAAAATGGGTCCAGTTTTTTGGAAATATCTCAAAAACTAATTGGAATTTTCAAAATCGAAAAAAAAAATTCGAAAAGAGGAAGAAATTTCCTATCGAAAAGTCCTGACTACCGGAACTGTAGGACCAATATTTATAATTTTCCCGGAGCTCTGAAATAGAGCTCTGAATCGGGTGTTTAGCCGCGTGTAGGCCGTGCGTGTTTAGGTTAATTTTACAAAAAAAAAATTATAGCATATAAAATATATAAATTGAGGAATGAAAAAATTCAGTCATATACTCAAAAGATAAATTAACAGTAATCTGTCGGTAAAAAATTTTTAATGCAATTATTAGATTTATTATGCTATTGTTAATTAACAATTTTTTATCACTCGATTATCATTATTGCAAGTGTGATATTTTTCAAACTAAAAGTGTGGAATTTTTTTCCTTCCATAGAGTTATGATTATAACGGTTAGGAATTGATTTACTTCCAAAATATTGAAAAATTATTATTTTTCAGTTATTTATTAACCATTTACTGCATTTTTTAATGAAAAAGTTTAATAAATAATCGAAAAAATTTTTTTATTCATCATTATTACTGATATGTTTTTTTTAAATCAGAAGCTACATAAAAATATTTTTTTTATTTCATCACTTATTGTTTAAAACTTTGTTATAAATTCGATAAAAAATGGAGTGAATAAAAAAATGCATGGTTTTTTTCATTCATCAATTGCAACTGGAACAAAAATGAAATGAAAACATTCATTTGTTTATAACAAATTGTTTATTCAATACACAATGGAGAATTTTAATAATTAAATTGTTTTTGTTCCGAATTAAAAACAAGATGAATAATTATTTTAAAAAATTGGTTTCTTAATATTATTAATTGGTGGTAAAAAAATTGTTACTCAACAAATGCGTTTTTTTGCATTGTAAAAATTTCTTCAAGAGACAATTGAAAAAAATCATGATTTTTATCAAAAATTAAGATCCAAAAAAAATTCAATCATGTTATAAACAATGCATTTGTTTATAATAAATTTTTAAACAATGAGTGATAAAAATTTTAAAGAAATATGTTCATCTAACTTCTGATTTGTTGATGATCGAGCGATAGAAAATTGTTAATTAACAATAGCGTAATAAATCGAATAACTGCAATAAACATTTTTTACCGACAGATTATTGTTCATTTATCATTTGAGTATATGCCTGAATTCTTTCATTCCTTAATTTATATATTTTAAATGCTGAAATTTTTTTTAGTAAAAATGGCCCAAACAGGCACGGCTCACGCGCGGCCAGACAGCCGATTTCGAGCTCATTTTCAGGGCTTCGGGAAAATTATATATATTGGTCCTACAGTTCCGGGAGTTGAAACTTTTTTATAGGAAATTTCTTCCTATTTTCGAATTTTCGATTTTGAAAATCTCAATTAGTTTTAGAAATATTTTCAAAAAATTAAATCCATTCTTTATTATTCTCTAAATTGTTTATAACTTTTGCTATTTTCATTTTCGGAAGTCGTCCGTTTTCAAAAACTTTCTAGACGCTATTCCGAATCGAATGACACCTCAACCATAATTTTCGGAGACTGCTGAAGAAAGTTCGGAAAAAAGCACTTCTTGATCAGATTAGTCAAGTTCAAACATAGCTTAACAATCTTTCAACAGCTACAGATTGGGGATGAGAAAAAACAGAGACTCTGTTTTTGCCCATGAAAACACCATAATCATTGGCAGGTTTAGAATTACTGAAACTAGTTCATTGTAGTTGCATAGTAGGTATCTAACTGCAGTAAAACTTAAAGCAGTAGAAAAACAGTGATGAGTGCATCCGATGTTGTTGGGATGATGACAATTTCAACTTCGAGTACGGCATGATTGTTGATCAACAAAATACTAACCATCCAGTATATCGAAAACTGATTCAGGCATTCTACGTATCAAACTCAGATACTAACTCTGACGGTTAAGAATGCGTTAATAATAAATTGTTTTGGTAATAAATGATAAAATTAATTATGAAAAATGTTTCTGTCAATTTGTAGAGAAATGTCAATTATGATTTTCAAAATAGAAAACATTCTCCGAATAATCATTTGAACATTCGAGATATATAAAAAAACGTTCATAAACAATTAAAAATCGTATTTTTTTCTGAATATCATATTATGAAGATAAAAATTTTTTGAATTCCCATACGGTCATACACAATTTATAAACAAATTGCGCTAAAACAGTTTGTTCAACTTACCGAATGTCTTTATTTGATACAGAAACAGGATATAATGATAAATATATAGAAAAATTAAAACAATATGTTATGTTACTAAAAAAAATCATAATGAACAAAATATAATGTTTTTGAACTTTTATAATGTGATCTTGTGGAGCACATTGATAAAAAGAGATTCACGTTCATTACAAGACCAAACACGACTATGATACGATATTTCATCATGGAATCCTAGTGCCTATCTTCCGGCTCCATCATCAGATCAGCTCCAGAGTACCTACCATATTGTCATCAAAATCACATAAAACTGCCAATTTTCATAACGCTACGATCTTTAAAAGATGGTTAAATTAGTTTTCTTAGATTTGACTACATAGTTACATACATACATACAGGTCGACCTAATAAAAGCGTATTAAAAACGAAAAACTCTAGAAAAAATTAAAAAATATTTAGGTCAGTCCTTAAAGAAATATTGAAAAATGCATGACTCGAAAAATCGTATACCATACACGGAAATGAATCTTGACAGGTCTTGATGCCTTCTAGATGGCTATCCTGTGTAGTGTGTATCAGCCAAATGGAATAAATATGACACTGAGTAAATATGACTATGCTCAACAAAACACTCAGGCACGTCCAATTTTCAACAACCAAATTTTTCAATGCTCAATAACTCAGTTAACGGGAACAACAACTCGACCACGAACTCGGGCTTTGCAACCGTTACCACATCGCCTCTGATAATGTATACCGCAGTAGTAGACGAAACGTCAGGCATAAAAACCTGCAAACCACGCAAACGCTGAAAACAGATTTTACACTGTCATCTACGGCCGTGAATATTTACATTCTTTGGTAATTCATATTATTTATCCTATCGTCTGTCATTTTGGCGTCTTCAACTAGTTTGAATACTTTGAATTCTTGCTGTTTTCTAATGGAAATATACAATGAACTTTTTGTAATTAAAGTTGAACTTTCAATAATCACACCATGCATGTGTCGGTTTCACTTCTCCTATCATTATATTCGGCTCGCTTAAATATCATACAGTGTTAAAATGGAAATATGCCAACCAAGACAAAAATTATCGAATGATATTGAAAATTTCGTTATGGAATAAACTTTTCATGATCAGTCAATATCACTTGGTACCTATGTAAAAATGAAATACATACGGCTACCTGAAATCCATACGCAATTTGTCGTTGGCACAACGCTTGTTGAAAAACAGATGTGAAGAAATTAAAACCCACTTGCTGCCTACATTTAATGCGGTAAATATTGGCAACGTTGTAAGGATTCCCAATAATTTATTTCATGTATGAAAATATACTTATTGGACTCCCTATTATCAATCAGATGTCTGATGATGGTGTATACTGAGGAGTTCTTATGAATGTTTGACGGACGGACGCTCTACTATCGAATCAATAGTGAACTCAATTTTTTTATGGTGGTAAAAATGTCATGCCAGCCTACAGAAATCAGTTTTCTAGTACTTACCATGAAATATATTCGGTAAATTCTTCAAATTATGATGGACGCCCTATCAGCGCATTCAATGTATGGATGCCATATTGATATCGGGATGTATATATATATATATATATATATATATATATATATATATATATATATATATATATATATATATATATATATATATATATATATGCATATACATACACACACACACCTTTTTATGAAAAATAAATTCTTTCCCAAATCTCAGGATATTTCCCTATATTCTACATGGAAATGACTCACAATTTTCCTGAAATTCTATGGAAATCAAGAAATGAGATTTAGTATAGGAAATGAGTCAATTTCGGTCCCGACAAAACAACCGTCATAAATATCAACACTTCGCAATTATTTCCAATATAACACGATGGTGTCTAGTCTGAGGACAACGTCTACCACCCTTACGACCCAGGTTCGATTCTCCCGCCGGTAAAATTTTCAATTCAATTTTCCTCAGCTGCCTCAGCGATCGATTAAATTTCAATAAGACTATCATGGATATATAGAACTATCGAATCTCTTGCAAAATCTACCTTCATAAAATCTTCAAACATTATCATCGTTACCAATTATCAGAAATCCATATTGATTATTTTCAAAATTCAGCATACATCAATTGAAATTACTTCATCTAAATGGATTTGGTAAGGATTCGTCTCATTTTCTTTTTAACATTATGACAAAATTGGTATTATCACGGACTAATTATATCCTATACAGAAATATGATCTTATGAAATTCTATTTTTCACACATCACATCATTGAAAATGGAAACAGAACTGGGTTTGTCGTCGGAGAGTTCCAATATTTCTGCATTATTGTTGAACGTATAAAATCCCAATCCTTTTATAGGTTTTAACACATTTCTTAGGAACTAATATATGGGTTGATTCAATCAATCAATCAATCAATCAATTTATTTCAACAAGAACAAAACCAGTTATTACAGTCCAGTTGGCTGATAAAGCAATTTCAAGGTTATCTAATTATTCATTTAGTTAACAATATACAAACAGAATGTCGGAAAAATAAGTAGAATTTCTAATAATACACAAAGTAATCCTTGGTGAATACAATAGGTATATCTTAATATAAATAATATTGCTCTGTTTTGAAACTCATCCGGAGTGGAACAAAATACACCACTCGTTGATGAGGTATTCAAATAGTGTAATAACATATATCAAATAACAGCAGTAGTTGAGTATGAGAATGTAGATGAAGATGGAAGTTAAAAAAAAGAAAAAAAATTCTTACACTGAAAAACCAAACAAAACAAAACAAAATGAGAAGGAAGGGACAGCGATCGGCTTTGCAGGATTATGAGGTGAGTCTTTGGATTACTATTTTTTTTTTCAAAATATTTTAAATGTCGTCGGGTTCTCTAGTATGTATAGCTTAAGGGTGGTTTTGAATTTACTCATTTTCTTAATTTTTTTCAGGTGCGTTGGAAGAAGATTGTACAGTTTGGGTCCGAAGAAAAAAACGAATCTTTGTGTATGACTTTTTTACTTTTTTTGAAGAGTGGAATTTTGATATGTAAATTTTCGACGGATCTTGTTGTTTTGAGAGTATTATAGTTGAATTTATGGATGTTCGAGAACATCCATATCAAACATTGGTAGCTGTATAGGGATCTAATGTTGAAAATTTTAGTTTCTCTGTATAGTTTCTCCGTTGCGAAACGTCTATCTCTTTTGAATATAATTTTCAATAATGAGTTTTGAGTTGTTTGAAGGTGATTAATAGCATTATTGAATGCGCCTCCCCATACAACAATAAAATATCTGAATATGGACTCTGCTAATGAGTTATATAAAATTAATATATTTTTTTGTGAGAGTATATCTCTAAGGGTGTAGAATTTAAACATGAGAATTCTCATTCTTTTTATAACTTGGGCAATGTGTTCATCCCATCTCAAATGTTGATCAATGACTACGCCGAGATATTTTATAGACGTTGTTTTTTCTATTGTTGGGCAGTTGCATATTATATTCTTAGCGCAGGTGGGCTTGTGTATTCTGAGATTATTCATAAGCGGTTGGTCATCTGAGTTTAGAGAGAAGCACATGAATTTTGTCTTTTTTATATTCAAACTAAGCAGGTTATTATTAAACCAGGCTTGCAATTTTTGTAGGTCTTTCTCAGCTTTCTTAGAAATATTATGCCAACTCTCATCTCTGAATATTAGAGCAGTGTCATCCGCGTAACAAATAACATGGCTATTAAAATTTTGTATTTGGGATATAGCGTTGATGTATACAAGGAACAGGATTGGTCCCAAAACGGTTCCCTGTGGTACACCAACAGATATTTTTAATGGCCCGCTGAGTTGGTCCCCGATTTTAACTTTTTGTGTACGTTGTGATAAATAATCCCGCAACAAGTCCAATGCATGGCCTCGAATTTCGTATAAAGAGAGTTTGTTCAATAAAATCTCATGTGAGACGGTATCGAATGCTTTTGCTAAATCGATGAATACCGCCAATCACTTAGATGATTTATCTAAGGTTTCCACTGTCTGACCTATGAAATCTATTATGGCATTTTCTGTGCTGGAGTTGTTGACGAAACCAAATTTTCGTTCAGTCAGTACTTGATATCTATTGAAAAATTCAAGGAGTCTTTTTTTGAGTGATTGTTCAAAAATGTTTGCGAAATTATTGATAACAGAGATGGGACGATAATTATTCATTTCATTTCGATTTCCAGATTTAAAAACGGGGGTGACTCTAGATTCTTTTCATTGTTGCGGTATATTGGAATTTCGGTAGCATAAGTTGATTATATGGACCAATGGTTTCAATATATAGGGGTGTATATTTTTAATAAGGGTTGCAGTTATCCCGTCTGGGCCTGGAGAACAATTATTCTTGAGCTTTGAAATTAATATTACAACCTCGTTTTCATCAATAGATTCGAGAAATAAGGTCGCCGTCACTGAAGATTCTTTCAAAAAGTTCCGTGGTAAAGTACATTTTTCAATTTTTTTTGCCATGTTCAATCCTATATTTGTGAAGAATTCATTGTATAAATTAGCCTTTTCTTCATTATTCACTGTGGGTTTGTTGTTCTCTTTAATAATTGTGGTATTTTATATATGATTTTTGTTAGATTCGGTGTTAGAAATCTCCTTTATTATTTTCCATGTCTGTTTATAATTGCCAATAGCTTCATCAAGTTTTTTTTATAGTATTGATTTTTTGTTCGTTTGAGTAAGTTATTGAGTTTGTTTCTATATTCTTTATATTTCTTCTCGGAGTCTTCCGAGTATTCGTTCAAAAGTTTTTTTTCAGGTTGTCTCTAGTTTTTATAGAAGTTATCAAGCGTACTGTGATCCATGGTTTCAGTTTGCATATTTTCTTTATTGAAGTAACAGTTTCGGTAGCTTCCTTTATATACCTATTTAGTATATTGATAAAAGCATTATATGATTCTTGTGTTTCATTGTGCTGTAGTACATTAACCCACAGTTCTTTTTCTAAGCGAGATTTCAATTTTTCATACCGAACTCTCTCATATGTGTTAATTTTCTTTTGTGTTGGGGTTGCAAGGGTGGGTGTGAACATTGAGTGATTTCTATTAATTAAATAGAACTGGCCGATACTTGATGAATATCCATGTTGAAAAACTAATTAATACAGTTCATTGTATGATTTTCACTATAAAGGGTTTTACAAAAACCGCGATACGTGTTTCGCTTAACAATAGCTTCCTCAAGCACAGCGAAACACATGTCGCGGTTTTTATAAAATACTTTATAGCGAAAATCATATATAAAACTGTATTGATTGGTTTTTTTTTTTATTTCTATCAAAGATATACGTTCGTGAATATATGATATACGTACCGTGGTTGGACACTATGTAAATGTTAAGGCATTTCATTTAAATGTGTATCATCAAACGATACGGAAGTATGGAAAATGATCGTCGATTCAAAAGAAGTAATAAATTGATGAACAAACTTCCGTTAGAATTATATATTTCCGGAGGTTATCATTACTGTGGACCTGGTACAAAATTGAAAGAAGGTTCATCTCACAACGATTTTGAAATTAATGAATTGGATATTCGTGTAAAAAACACAACATTTAATATTCGAAAGAGGAAAGAGAAGCCACACTACTCTTTAACAATATTATTATGAAAGAGATGAGACATTCCGGTTTGGGGTGTAATGATGTAATACCAATAAGAAAAACCAATGATGAAAAAATGTTGCATTCGCCGCTGAGGTGGGTAATAAAGTATGAAATGTTTGGTAAAGAAAGCATTGCACAGTGGCCCATTAATATGTCAAATCTGTCGGTGGAAATGAAAAAAATCGCACACGACGAATAATACCAATTACAAAGATCGGTGGATTCTGCTATTGATACCGATTTTTGCAGGACTATCCGCACTCACAGCACAAAATTAAAAAAACTACTGTTAAACCTATAGTTTGGATTATTTTTGTATGGAGAAAGCGCAACTAGGTAAAATTTTTCAGTATGAAATGAAAATTTATATTGGATGATTAATGAATCCATTTTGTGAAATAAATACCAGTATAACTTCTAAACCAACCGGATTCCACTCAAATAACATTATAATTTTGACAGCAACAATTTCGAAAGAAATTAATCAATTATAAATATATATTTCATTCAGAAGATATAACTCAGGTGAATCATATATTTATTGATCACCGTGTATATTGAAGGTTTTTTGTTCAAATTATGATTTCATTACTCTCTACAACTATTTCATATCGTGTTTAATATGAGTTTTTTATGTTATCATTTTATTAATTGATTGTTGCCTTCGGAATTTTGATGAGAGAGAACTCTTTTCATTTTACCATAATTCCGTTTTTCTCGACCCAGATGACATAGTTATCCTTTCTCATGGGAGGGATAAATTACCAGCGAGTAATCTTTGATTTATAAGGATAACAATATATCGAAATTTTTTCCAAAAGATAGATGAATACAACTATTCCATTATTATAATAATATCAATGTCAGATTGTAACTGTTGTTATGTAATTATTTTTGAAGTGATACAGATTCCAATGGTCTTCAATAGGTTTTCTCCCCTTTTCTTCCATTTGTCGGTTTTCTCCGATGCACATTTTTCAATTCTCTTATCCAGCTGACTGATCAATAATGCCGTTTCGGTAGCGTCTTTTTCTATTTGTGTTGGCAATGATACAATTTCTCTTTCGATTCTGGCAGCCAACTTCGCCAAACATTTGACAGACTTCCATCCATGTCCACAGTCTTTAATTTCTTGTTTAATATTTTCAACGTCACTAACGATCTTCTTTATCTGAAATTTTTGGAAATTCATGGCATTAGGTATTTGAGAAATATCTGAAGAGATTCCATTGAAATGATTACTGCAGTCTCACAGATTCTCATTAAATTATTATGAATTTGAAATTGGTTACAATGGAAAACGTTTTTTGACAACTTTTGAAAAAGTATGAAAATTATTATATAACGTTACACAAATAATGTATGTTTGGAATGAAGCATTTCCAAAAATGAATTGAATACCCAATATGCAAGTAGTACAAAAGTGCAGAGGAGCCACATACTAATTTCTGAAATGTTTTTTTTTCATTTTGGAATTGAAAATTCAACTTCAATTGAAACTTAGAACTCGAAATGACAAGGTTGAATTCAAATTTCAAACAGAAAATTCGAGGACAAAGTAGAAATGTTCATTAACGAAATATTCCGATAGAGACGAACTCTTTTATGATCTATTTTGACTCGATTCATAGTTTAAATAGCCTATTTAAAATACTTTCCCAGCATCTGAACAAAAATTTATGGTCTCTTGACGAGCGTTTCTCTAACCAATTAGCGTTCCTAGGAGGATGCTAACTCAGCGGAACGCGCATTGACAGACCGTAAATTTTTGTGCTATTGTTAGAAAAGTGTTTTCAATAGATTAATTCAACACCAGAGTTTCCAGTACGAACTGATAAGTTGTAATAGTGTTGATGAAGAAGTTGGGCTACTGAACGATGAATCGCATTCGGCAGTCAAGCATCTATTCGCACCTTGAGAAAGAACATTGTGACTAATAATTTGAAATGTATGTTCACATCAAGATATCTCGCAATTATTCAATTCTAAAGAATCAAAAATTGAAGAACCTGGTCAGTCACACAGTTACACATTTGCTACGAAAAAAAAGCTTACATCGAACGTCGTATGGGTACAAAAAATCACCTGGGAGAATTTATCTGATCTACGTGTTCAAAATGAAAATATAAAATAGTTACCTGGTAATATTGATAATATCACTGTAAAAGCTATCGTAAAAAGCTATTGTATAGCGAAAAATGTGTCGCGGTGTTCGTAAAATTATTTATAGTGAAAATCATATAATAAACTGTATTCATTATTTTTAATATAGATTTTCATCAAGTATCGGTCAGTTTTATGCAATTATCACTGTGAATAATGATTTTTTTACTTCAGTTTGGAATGAATCTTCATTTTCAGATCCTAATTCAGTCAGTTAATTTTCACGAAATTTTCAAAATTTCAACAGAAATCATTTCAGTTTCCCACTTACATGTAAGTGAGATTTTTACCTTTCATTTAGTTTGTTGTGCGAAAATCCTGTCTGATTTTTTTTCTGATTGATTCGGCCGTTACTTGATGAAGATCCATAGTAATTTCAAAAACTACACCTCACGATTTGATCTTCACAAACTTTTTTTTGAAAAATATATCACATGTTTCGCTAGCACAGTAGCTTTTCCAAGTGATTTATGATTTAATTCCATTTCGAATGTTTGGAATACAAACCGAGTAGATACAATTGTTTTTTGTATAATTCAGTGTTCATATAAAAGTATTTATTTCGAGAGAATTTTTATTTCGTGTAATTCAATGTTCATATGAGAGTAACTGTTTCAGGAGGGTTTTTTCTTCCAGTTATTATCTGAAAGGTACTTTTTTGTATGATCTACACACCTATGTATGCAGTTGATTTTTTTAAAAATTGATTGCTTCCTTCCTTTATTTAGTAGATTGACACATTTTTTGTATCAAGATAGAGTAGTAGGAAGCCAAAAACTTTCTTTCCTATCAAAAGTTATCTAGTGAAGCAATGCAAGACATAATTTGTAAGCTTGATATATTCCTGATCACACACTTCACAACTCGTGACGTCATACGATGGCTTCGAGTGCGACCTGAATGTGTGATGAAATTTTAATTTCGTATTATTTAGGTGAACCTGTTGGGATATTCAACCTCAAAATTGATGACTCTGGATATGCGATCTTGGGAGAGTTTATTTGTTGATGTGAAGATTCTTTGATCGTCCCTAGATTTGAAAGACATTTCCGCTGCCGTGACCTTGAGAAAAACTAAATTAACAGCGTTTGTTACAGTGGAGTTGGACATATTTCTTCACACATCACTCACCACCGATGACGTCACATGTTGTTATATGATCTTGAGTATTAATTCGTTACATTCACTTTCGAACGAAAGGACATCGAGAGAAATGCTTTGTGGTGGCTTCTGTTCGTCTGATGTATGATTTTCCTGAAAGAGGGATCTTGAGTGACCTTGTGACCTCCTGAAAGAGGGATCTTGAGTGACCTTGTGACCTCGACCATGTGACTTTCGACCTTCTCGACATTGATAACAGCGTTTCGTCAACATTATTTCGAATGAGTTCAATAAATGAAGGTGGTAGTACACTTTAGTGACATGCCTGATCAAAATTCTAAGGTGCTGATAACGGTTCTGAACCTACCCCCATTACTATTCCCCAAAGGCACCACATTAACTTCGACCTAAGTATGAGAATAAACGCCGATGTGAGAAAAATTATTAGGAAAATTCAGATTCAAAGTGACAGTTCAAACTATCAGTATACGGAATTGGCCGCGGTGGTAGTGCGCCCGACTCACGATCGGAAGGCCGTGGGTTCAATTTCCGCCTCGACCAGATATTTTTCTCGAGAGAATTTATCTGGTTGAAGCTAGGATGATTCTGCAACCGTGTTAGGAATCACACGTTAAAAGGTAAGACCTCGTTAATCCTTAGCTCGCACAAGTTTCTCAACTCCTGAGAGTTGTCGTTCGTATGGGGGCGACAGCTGATTAACGGAAAAACAGATTTTAAACAGATTTTCAAACGGAAAAATCGAATGAATTCCCTATTGCAAATAGAAATACATTCATAGGGGTTGAAATTAAAGTTAGATAAAAGTGTTTGAGATGTTCTCCAAGCAATTCAGGGCGGAATAACTTTGTTATTCATCACTTCAACCTTCAGCAGCTCAGTTGTGGAATTTGATATACAGTGTGTCCAAGATAAGGATCCTAAGGATGGGAATCTCAGTACCTGTTGGAGATACAGCTTAGGTTAAATTAGGAAATTAGGTGGCGCCCCTTACGAGTAAGAGCAATAAGAACATCAGGTTCGAATTCGACACCTCAAAAACCTCCTATTACCAAGTTTCGTTTAATTAAGTTCAGTATTTCAAAAGTTATTTGAAAAAAACGAAAATAAAAATAAAACTTCAACATCCTGTATCTTGGAAACGAAGCGTTTCCGGACATTGATTCATTGGGACAATTCATATTAGAATATTGTGAGGAATCACCTCCTGAAGTTTGTCAAAGTACTTTTGAATCACCCTGTATACGGCAGAGCAATCCTATGATAAATACCAGCTTTGCCCAACGATACTTTAACGACATGTTTATTAAATTCTAGTCCACCATCAGTAAAAATTTCTCGTACAGTGTGGCCCATAGTTCTGGCTTCTGCTAGAAAACTTTCTATCTTGAACTTCACTTCGGACTTTTCCCTCAAAAAATAGACTGCTCTGTATTACGGGCACCTCCAAGAGACGTTACGGGCATTGAATCACATACATCAGCATGTATCAGGCCAGCTATAAATTTGACCTACATCCACACCCGAACAAATGAATGCTTGATGTTTGAGGGACAGTCAAATAATATAGAACGTATCATTCATCAATACATTCTGAATCATAAAAACGAAGTTCATCTTATCATTGACATGAATTCTGCAAAATTGCAGGATGTACGAAATTTGGACTATGAACCTCTTCGAAAAAGGAATATGAATTAAATGAAAAACTTTTAGGTTAGCGGAATCTAGTAGATGCGGGGTAAAAAAATTAGGTATAAGGACAATGGTAGACAGAGATGATCCACAACGATTGTTCTTCAGATATGTTCTGGTTTTGACCTTCACACAAAGTATATATTATCAAGTTTGGAGCCATTCGCAGGCTCATGACTGTTTCTTCTCTTCAATTTCCAATGCATTTTTCTGAATGGAAACGGGTAGTGTGCTTGAAAAATACACATTATTTTCTATAGACAAACCGATTCAGATGTAAGGAACACATAAACCCTAGAGTTTGTGTGAGAATAGTGTAAAGATCTGACATGTTTATAATTGGGATTTCCTATCACATCTGATCAACTACGCCTACCAAATGATGCAACTCCCATTTTATCTATTTCAAATCTTTTTTCTTTCAATAATCTGTCAGCATGATATCATTGCGACTCCTAAGGTCAAGTCATAGGCGGATAGTTGAAAGGGGGTTTTTGTGGTAACTCCAGATCATGTGGCGTCACACCCAACTCAAAGCCAAGTCATTGGCGGAAAATGCCATTGGTATCAGTCTATGATGTTTTTTTCACACCGGAAGTCTATGTTTCTATATAAAACGTAAAAATATGTTGAAAGATGAAAATCAAATTTCCTTCCACAATCATGTCTTGCATTAGTGTTATTCGTCATACCCTTATTATATTTTTTAATGGTTTTTATCCAAATTTAAAAGTTTTCTCCGGTAACTCGTATCGCCTTCTCACTACAAAGTTGCAGTGTTATTCAAGAACAATCCATATTGTGTAGCGAGACACTGAAGAGTACATACGTGTTTAGTAAATGAAAGCTTACGTTATCCGAAAATATAACCTAAAACCAGTGAATTGCGAAACTTGTTTTTATCAGAACTATCTGTGTGTATCTCACACATAATTCTCAATTTTTCAGATTCAAATTTTTTTAGGAACACCTCAATACAAGTACCTTCGAAAAAAATGGAACAAGAAACTGAGAGATTGTCAGAGGAAACCTCCAACTGAAAAAGAAGAGAGAGAAGCAGGACAAGGACATATTAACACTGATGAAATGAGGAATGAGAGCGATGACAACAAGGCTCCAAGAATTGGAGAAACAACTGGCATTAAAATAGAAGACCAACGCATCGAAAGACAGAAAAAAAAGGAAGAACCTGCAAAGGTAGAAACTGGCACATAGACTGAAGAAGCCGAAAAGCCAGATGAAATGAAAGCAGACTCTCGACAAATAGGGTAAGCAACAAAAACACCCTGAAGAAGGAAATAGTAAAGTGGACTCGCAAACTTCCAAAAAGCTATGGCTTTTTGGAAGTTTGGGCCGTATGTGGGCCGTATGCGGCCCAGTAGAGAGCTCAGAATCCGATTCGTAAGACGGATTCGAGAAAGTGGATGAGCCAAACCGACGCACTAGACGGCGCTTAGAACAAGAGAAAGCGGAAAAAGCAAAAAAGGATGAGGATGAGGTTCGGGGTTAAGCACCATTGGTGCTTAACCCCGAAGATCAAATACCATCAGCAGAACAAGGAAAAGTTGTGCCAACTGAAAAAGTATGCCCAACAAAATTAGAAATATTGCCAAACATTGAAAAAGAGTGGCACCAACAGCCACCAACAACTCCAAGCCACCAATCGTGCTCCACGACTCGAGAAGATGGAACGAGATATCCAAGAATCTCGCACTGAAGAAAATTGAATATAACAAAGCCAAACTGACGAAGGATGGCACATAAATACATACAAGAGAGAAAACAGAATGGCCTAAAGCAACCAAATATATGGAAGACAGGAAACTGGACGTACTCCGTCAAAAAGGAAATGCCGCTCCACGTAGTAATCTCTGGAATACCGAAAAACGTGGAGGAGGTAGACGTCGCAACCGACCTAACCAAACAAGGCTACACAGTCCTGGAGTGTCACCGAATGACATCCAGACATACGAAAATGATTTTATTGATTTTCCTGGTGGAAGTACCAAAGAAGAAAGAAAACATCTTCACACTAAGAACATGTGTGAATTTCATCGTGCAGACGGAACCACAAAGAACGAACAGGGGAGTAGTGTTCCAATGTCACGTTGTCAATATTTCGCACAAGCGCAGCGATGCTGCCACGCAACTGCGCATTGCGTGAAGTGCGGAGAAAAAAATGACACCAGAGAGTGCCAAAAAATAAGAGAGACGCCAGCGGACCAGATACCAAACCGAGTACTGAAAGCCCTACCAAGGAAGGGTATAGCGGCAATGACGAATATCATATCATCAACACTATACTCAACTACAGCATTTTCCTTACCCGTTCAAGGAGGCAATGGTCATTCACATCCCGAAGCCAAGGAAGAACCACATATTTCAGGATAACCATAGGCTAGTAAGCTTAACCCCTTCGATAAGCAAAGTGGCAAAATGAGTCATCTTGAAAAGACTAGAAGACCAAACCAGCGAACTGGGATTCTTACCAGATGAACAGTTCGGTTTCAGATCCGAACACTTGACAGAGCTGCAAGTCCTTAGGGTAAGAGACTAGGCGACTGAAGGTTTTAAATTTAAAATATGTAACTGAATGTGACCTTGAGAAGGGATTGCATACACGGAATAAATAGAAATAAATAAATAGAAAATATAGCCTCAGCTGCTTGATCTCTGGTACAGAGTTATTCATGTACCACAGGTACATGTTCACACAGGTGCTAAATAATCACTATCGACGAATGCCCCCTCGCCACTGGGTCTCCTAACGAACTGAACGCATAAATGATATTCAAGTTACCAGCACGGTCAAGCGGAAACTACACAGACACATTCAAGAATATATGCCATGCGACGATACTAGTGGTAGAAGAAAGTCCAGAATCGGCTGTTATTTCCAAGGTCATGTGACGTGTGACCCATGGTGGCCAGATCGTTGCGCCTTTCGGAGTCAAATCACAGAAGATGCGTTAGAAGCGGGTTTCATAATCATGACGTTACATGCAACTCAAGGCAAAGTCATAATATGCGGATTTTTGAAAAGTCATTGTAGTGGTTGTGGGAAGTTCAGAATAGTCGTTAGCACCCAACTCACATTTTCACTATATGAAATTATCAGTGAGTCCGCAGATATATTTGTATCTCTTTCTCGTTCATAACATATTTTGTTACAGAACTCTCCTCATCTTGATATTACTGTTTGTGTATGTTTTGTACACACTGTTTACCCACTATAAACTCATGTTTCAATTTCTACCCGGAGTAGCGAATTGATTTGATGTTTTCGTATATTCATGGTTGAAACTGCTATTATGAATCTAATTCATTTGAAAATATGGTAGAACTGACCGATACTCAATGGAAATCCATCATAACGCGTCCAAGTTATTATATATTATATAGTTGTTCACAACACAAAATTTTCAATTTTTTTCAATTAATTCTTTCACATCGGCGTTCATTCTTATGAAGTACCCTTGGGTAGCCTAACAGGTTGTACGCTAGAATCATTATTCAATGCTCCTAGCGCCATCAGCAAGAAGGAAGCTTCCAAATGACCAAACTGAAACATAGATTACAAGCAGTAGCATTTCCGTTAGCTGACTCCACGTTGTCAACCTATTTCTTGGATTTTTATTTATCGACTTATAGAATTAGCTACATATAGGTGAGTGATATTTTCATTATTATACAAAATTGTTGTATATATTCGGGTACATATGTTCATGTTGATATTAACAATTGATATATATTATTATTTTGAGATATTTGTTGATTGATACTCGTTGATATTGAACTACTATATGCAATGAAAAATATGACCTACTAGGTAATGAACAAGTAGACTCCAAGAACCTACTTTTTAGTTGATGTTCGTGATGAATCAAATACACAGTGGTTTCTTCGAAGAACACGAAGAACAAAATATTTCCCAATAATTCACAAACTAGCTTGAGATGCACATATTTCAAGAAGACTAAGATTTTCAGAAAAATCAATAATCTACTTGATAATTGAAGCTTACTTATATTTCACATAACTGTCACTTATCAATACTATATTATTTCAGATAACAATGTAACAGTTGAGGATTTACCTTTCCTTACTGAGGAATATTTAAAAGAATTAGTTCCTTTCAGCGCATTATGATTAAAAAAAAGTACATGACTACATTTTTTCTCAAGAAAGTTGAATTCGGGTTTGAAGTATTATGATGTGGAAGTGATTTTTTTCTTTCAAAAAGAAAATATCTCCGGAAATATAATCAATACAAGTCCTAAACCTCACGAGTGAATTCAAATTTTATCAATGAATTTAGTGACATCCAGACGCCAAGCACTAGCCATTGGGCGATTGGTGGATAATGCAGAAATATTATATATAAATGTGATAATGCAATAACGAAAAAGGAAATCTTCTTGGAATTCCACTGAAAATATTCACGAAAAAGAGACGACAGATACAGTTGAAGGTGAGTTCCTCAAAATAGTAGGTACCTTTACTTGTTACTATCAACATCTATTAATATTGTGTATGCTTTTTACCTTATCCAGCAGAACTTCAAGATGACCAAAACTACGTATGGCCATTACACAATTCAGATACATAGACCACCGTGGAAAATAAATGGAATCTGATGTTGTATAATAAAAGAAGAGGGCAAAAGTCTGAGTTAGCCGAAGAATTCTTAAAACTTTGGTCATTTTTGAATGATCCCAGAGGCATTCCATTGGTGAATTAGGTGTAAGGTTCACCTATTAAACCTATTAAAATCATTGTTTCGTAGGTTAGAATGACAAAATCATGTTGACCAAAGAATTGTATTTTCAGTTGTTTTACGCCAGAATTTTGTTTTTATACAATATAATATTCAATAAAACTTTTCAAAGAATACTTTTGTTTGAATTATGTATTATTACATCAAGTCCCTGTTTGTACAACAACACCAACATTCAGACCAAATCTCTGATATTCCCCCATAATTACTTGTCATAATTTTCTGCCGAAACTCCAGTTATCTTTCATTAGGTAGTACCTGTAGAACTTTAGAGTATTTCTGACATCTGTATAAAGTTGAAGTTGAAATGAATTTTGCCTACTGGTTACATAAACTCAGCATATACAGGGTGTAACTGAATAAGTGTAAAACATTTAAGGAGGTGATTTCTCATCGGAAAAACGATAGGATCTTTCATATAAAGAAATGTCATTGGAGCATCCCTTGTTAAAATACAGCCTCTTAAAGGGGGTACATAAAATTTGTATAACAATTTTCTTCACAAGCACTAAAGAAGTTACAATATTGAAATTACCCTGACGTTTTGTACTACCAAAAAGACACTTAGCCCGAAATTTCTTTGGTTCACCCATGATTAAGGGGTGGAAAACGCAACCCCTAAAATTTATTTCCAATGTAACTTTTTGTCTCATTATTTGTTTACCATTTAAAAATTCATTTTCGATAGCCTATTTCATTCTGAACAAAAAATGTCTGTTGGTTTTGTTGCCCAGAATAAACCAGTTCGCAGCAAGAAATTGTTTTACGAACAACTACAGAGATACATCGTTATAAATGCGAAAATACCAAACTAATCTATCTAGTAGGTCGCTATTAGCGATAGTGACCATTAAATTGGTATGACGCTGTCAGTTTGTGAATTTTCGAAATTGAATTAATACTAATTGTGTGCTGTTGTTCTGTTCTTAATTTGTTACTTTAATAATTCACTTGTTATTAAAATGGCATACACAAATGAGGAAATGGCTGATATGCATTACGTTTACGGCCTGTCGCAGAGGAATGGGTTAGGAGCTTCTAGAAGATATGCTGAAATGTATCCTCAACGGCAGCATCCTTCACATAGAATATTTTCTCGACTTCATCAACGATCACGAGTAAAGGCACTGTTACCGCGAGACTTTCCGAACCGTCTTGAATTTTGCAATTGGATGCTGGAAATAATTAGAAGAAATTGTGACTTTCTGGAGACGATAGAATTCAGAAACGAATGTAGTTTTTCGGGACAAGATTATTAATTTTCATAATTACCACATATGGGCTGATGAAAACCCTCACGCTATTGTCGAAACTAACAATCAAGAACAGTTTTCTCTTAACGTGTGGCTCGGAGTTATTGGGGATGATTTAATTGTGCCTCATTTTCTACCTCCTCGATTAAATGGTGAGGCATACGTTCAATTTTTAAGAGAAGTGCATACAGTACTGCTGGGGGAAGTTCCTTTGGGCGTCAGAAGGGATATGTTTTTTATGCATGATGGGAATCCCGCCCATTTTAGTCAAGTAGCACGTCAGCATTCAACTGAAACATATGCAAATCAGTGGATAGGTCGAGGAGGACCACAGAACTGGATTTCAATCCTCTCGATTTCTCTATTTGGGGCCATTTATAGCATTTGGTTTATCGTACTCCTATTCGTGATGTAGAGGACTTGAGAAACCGCATCATCGATGCGTGCAAGGTAATCAGAGAGACTCCAGGAATATTTGAGCGAATACGTGGCTCAATGCGCCGACGTCTAGACGCATATCTGAAGGTAGACATATTGAACATTTACCATGATTTCTACATGTTGTGTGTTTTGTTATTAATAAATTAATTTTGTTCATTACCCTTCAATCGTTTAATGCAGGTACTAACTACAAAATAACAATAAATCCAGTTTGCATTTATGACGATGTATCTCTGTAGTTGTTCGTAAAATAATTTTTTGCTGCGCACTGATTTATTTTGGGCAAAAAAACCAAGAGACATTTTTTGTTTAGAATGAAACAGGCTATCGGAAATAAATTTTCAAATGGTAAACAAATAATAAGACAAAAAGTTACATTGGAAATACATTTTAGGGGTTGCGTTTTCCACCCCTTACAACCATAGGGTAAACCACATAAATTACTGGTTAAGTATCTTTTTGGTAGTACAAAACGTCAGGTCAATTTCAATATTGTAACTTTTTCAGTGCTTGTGAAAAAAATTGTTATATAAATTTTAAGTACCCCCTTTAAGGGGCTGTATCTTAACAAGGGATGCTCCAATGAAGTTTCTTTATATGGAAGATCGTATCTTTTTTTCGATGAGGAATCACCTCCTCAAATGTTTTACACTTATTCAGTTACATCCTGTATAATATTTTTGAGGAGAAATATTCATTTCAATGTCAGTATAATGGAAGTATAATGAAAAGAGTTTCGAAAACAGTCTATTCTCAAGACATAACGCTACGATTCTAGCTCTGAAAATGTATTTCACCGCCTGAGCAAACAATGAAAATGATGTATTCGAAGTGAAAAATAGATTTTACTCAAGCAATTTGGATTCATTTCAAATCAAGAATATGAAATTATTCTTTGAAAGTGAGAAATGTTTGAAGCAACTGGTATTGTTGAAGAGAGAAAACTATCAAGAATATATTTTTTTTTTTATCGAGTAAATGAATCTTTTTACTAAAGAGAATGAACGGAAGTTTCATTGAGAGTATCTTATAAAATTAGATTAGAAATATATGATTTCATATCATATTTTGATCCAAACAAATGATTTTGTTGAGGAGAAAATGAAAAAGTTTCAATATGAAGAATTCATAGATTCAGATCAGTAATATAATTCTTTCCATTCAAAGTAATCAATATTCAACACAAACTTGGAGTGAATGAATGCAATTATCATTGTGAGTGATTCATGAATCACTCACAATGATAATTGTGACTGGTCAAGAAAATGATGTTATATATAATAGAATAGACAGTGGTAAAAATGGCGGAAGGAACAAGTTGTGCCTCTCCGCTCTTTCAAGAAAATATTGAATTTATTTGTAAGCATTGCCTTAAAAAAGTTATAAACAAAGTGAAATGTAGTAAATGTGCTGACATTTTCCATCCAGCTTGTCTAAAACAAGCCAGTGAAAAGAAAAACGGCCTTAAACATGAAATAGAGAAAGTCAGAAATGACAATATGGAAGTGAACATACCTCATACAGAAGAAAAATATCTAAATGAGCAAATCAAAATGCTCAAACAAACTATTCATGACAAAAATACAATAATTAGTGACAAAAAAATATAATTTGTTCATTAACTGAGAAGATTTTATTGTTGGAAAAGGGAACTGAATCGGCAAATAAATAACAAACAAACAAAAACCAGACTCAGAAAAAACTATCTCTGTTCTCAGTTTCAGTAAAAAAGATGAAGAAACATCGTAACGAAAACAAGCAACAACCAGAAGGAAACTCCGATACACAGGGGGTACCAAAAATAACTGTAAACAAAATGAATGCTGAATTGATGCAAATACATACCAAAGAAAAATGTGAATATTATACTAACTTAGTAAATTCAAATGAAAATACTATTGAACAGGACTGGACTACACACAGAAAAAAGAAAAAAAATCAAAATTTGGAAACGGAAATGGTGAGGAAAATTTTTATGGAAAGGATAATCCAGACAAGAAAATATGGCTATTTATATCAAAGTCCCAGTGTCAGTCACTGCTGGAAATATTGAGAAATATATTGAGAAACAAATAAATTTCAAGAATATAAAATTAAAAAAAAAGAAAGCTCAAACTACAAGGAAGGATAATAAATCATTTATGGTGGGAGTAGAACCTCAATTCAAACAATTAGTATATGAAGGAAAGTTCTGGCCAAACAAAATCACATTTGAAAGATTTAACTTCAAACGAGGACAAAATTTCTTAGATAACAAGAGGCAGACCCAAGATGAAGAAATTTCTGGTCGGCAACAGTCTTTTTTATAAGTGAAACTGAAGTAACCACGTCTACATCATCAAATCCAGGAAGAATGAAAAAGTTCTTGACTTTCATGCACATTAATAGACAGGGAGGCTAAGCAAAAAAATGTTTTGATCTAGACATCATATTACAAAAAGAGGACGTAAGTATCATGTGTGTCACCGAACACTGGCTCCATACTATCAACATTCAAGCAACTGTAATTCCAACTATTGTCTCATTTCTCAAGAACAACAAGAAAAAACGGGGATGTCTGTTTATTTTGTAGAAATGATATCATCACAGAGCTAAACATTAGGCACATAAACGTAAATACTTGGTGCATTGAAGACGTATTTGAAATATGCGGTGGAAAATTAACTAGCCCAATATCAACGGGTTGTTTTTATATTTTCTCTGTATGTAGACCTCCAGATACCAACAATTTTAAACAATTCTTCATGCAGATGGAAATATTAATTTCCAGTTTTTACAAAAACTGTAATCAAATAATCATCTGTAGGGATTTTAATATTGATTTCTCAGTAGAGAGTAATCAAAATCATGACCTTATGAATTTATTCAGTGGATATAATATCAAGCATTTCATAAATGTCCCCACAAGAGTAACTAAAACTTCATCAACTTGCAATAATAATTTTTTTAGTAATGTCAACTTAACTAAAATTAAAGTAATTGATACTTTTCTGCCTGACCACACTTATCAAATTGGTTCTCCTAAAGTAGTCTCAACTATAAATAGTAATATTAAATACATTTCCACACGTAATCTTCACGAATCTAACATAAATACTCTCCGAAACATACTATCAAGGAAAGCATGGATAGATATGTACTCAGCGGTAAACTTTCAAGAAAAAATATCAGCATTTTACGAAACGTTTTTATACCACTATAATGTAGTTTTCCCTAAATTAACTAAACGAACAAAAACTCGTAGAAACAATGATGTTCCCAAACACATCAAAGATATGCACAATATGCTGTGTGAAATGAATAGGATACGAAAGGAATCAAACAACTCAAACTACACACAAAGTTACAATTCCTTTAAACAAGAATATAAAAAATCACATCAAAATACTTGCAACAAAAGAATAATGCTCTTGAAAATAGCTCTAATATCATGAAAGAAAGCTG
This sequence comes from Leptinotarsa decemlineata, assembly GCF_025532065.1. Taxonomy (NCBI): domain Eukaryota; kingdom Metazoa; phylum Arthropoda; class Insecta; order Coleoptera; family Chrysomelidae; genus Leptinotarsa; species Leptinotarsa decemlineata. The sequence goes on along the minus strand of NW_027412535.1, from coordinate 122,443 downwards.
GAAAATAATAAGTGAAAACCATAACAAAATACATCAACCCTTATCTAACATAATGAAAACTGTTAATGATAAAAACCTCAAATTGAAAATATGGCAAATTCAATCAATGAATATTTTATAGAAAAGAATCAAAATAATAATGCAATTCCCAACTATCATATGGAAATCAATAAATTTCACATGAGCTTCTTTCTTCCTCCAACAACACCAACAGAGGTAATCACTCTAAAGAAAAAAAACACATCAAAACCAGCGAAAGGTATAAAATGTGTTGCTGGATACATCGCTGAGCCCTTGTCCTATTTAATCAACGAATCCTTCATTGCAGGTGAGTTCCCAAATATTAAGGAATCCAAAGGAATACCAGTCTTTTAAAATAAAGGATCGGCAAGTGACTTGACCAACTATCGTCTGATCTGCATGCCAAGTTACATCGCTAAAATATTTGATTTCATCTACTACCAGAAATTCAAAATGGGTTCAGAAAAACTAAGTCTACCACCGGAGCCATTGGAGATGGATTGGATTTTATTTACGAGGCACTCAACGAAAAACAAAACATTTTTCGTCTTTTTTATGATCTAAGTTGTGCATTTGACGTAGTAGATCACAAACTACTACTGATGAAAATGAAAGGTGTGGGGATACGAGGTAAACCACATAATTGGGCAGAATCATATCATATCATATCGATCTCAAACGATTATTCTCAATAATGAACGGTCCAAGTCAATGAAAACCTCTAGAGGAGTGCCCCAGGGTTCGGTACTCGGGCCTCTGTTTTTTATCATTTTAATCAGTGATATTTTCAGAACATGTGGTACTCCTGATAGCATCATAGAATATGCAGATGACACGAATTTTATACTACCACTTCCTCAGTATGAACAACTCATTGAGAACCGCAACAAAGCATCCACTGAATTTAGTAAATACTGTCAAGAAAATGGCCTAACATTGAATGCAGAAAAGACGAGATATATGCGATTTCTACCAAAAAATATGACATTTGATTCCAATCCTCATTTACATATTGACAACAAATCTATTGAAGTCGCTGATAAAATGAAATTCCTGGGGGTAACATTAGATCCAAAGCTCACTTGGAAAACGCACGTGAACACAGTAACCACAAAACTAAGATCTCTGTGTTATGTAATCCGAAATATAAGAGATACAGTATCACCCCATGAAATAAAGCTTGTATATTATGGATTGGTGCAGTTAACTATTCAATATTGCTTAATATTTTGGGGTTCATCACCACATATCAATAGAGGTTTTACAATTCAGAAACGAATATTACGAGCCATGCACAAAATGACTCCAACATCATCGTGTAAAGAGGTTTTTAAAAAAGAAAATATTCTAACACTACCAAGTTTATATATTCTGCAACTTATAATGTATGTCAAAGAAAATAATCAAACATTCAAAAAAAAACGCTGATTTACACTCTTATAATACATGAAACAAACTAAACATTCACCAACCTTTTTCACGCTTAGAAATTGCACAACAAACACATAGGAATTAAATGCTATAATAAGTTCTGTGACATATTGGATACAGACAAAACTCTAGAGTCAAAAAACATTTTGAACTTTAAGAACAAACTCAAAACATTTTTAGCAAGTCATGCTTTTTATGACATAAATGATTTTTTGAATTTTAGATGTAATGTAAATTGAATGTATTAGTGTAAGTATAGTGTAAGTCTCGAATTATCTTAAAGTGCACCCTTTGTATTTCAAACTGTTTGACTAATCTGATGAATTTATGTAATTTTAATAATGTGGATTTCACGATGCTATGTTGTCAGCGGATGTTCCTGCAATTCTGGAACCCTTAGGTACTAGTCGAGATGATGGTAAACGACCAGATGGCATGTCTCTCATACCATGGAAATACGGTAAACCTGTGGTATGGGACTTTACTTGCGTTGACACGGTCGCGGCTTCCCATCTAGCCGAAAGTTCCAAGTCTGCTGGAACTGCAGCATTGTCTGGCGAGAAATTGAAAAGGAAAAAATACCAAAATCTTGGAAACAACTATCTGTTTCATCCAGTAGCGGTTGAAACTTTTGGTGTTTATGGCCCGGAGTCTCTGTTATTCGTTCATGAACTCGGAAGGAGAATAGGCCAAGCAACGAAAGATCACCGTTCTACCTCTTTTTTGATAGAAAGAATTAGTATTGCTATTCAATGTGGCAATGCTGCTTCAGTACTTGGAACTATTCCTCCTTCACATAATTTTGATGAGATCGTGCATTGCCCTAATTTCAGTACGGAACTGAAACCTCTTCGAAACAAGCCAAAATATGTGGATATTTATCAGTCTGCTATCAAGGTTAATTCACAAGTGATTGATCCACCTTCTTCTTTTTCAGTGCAGTCAGTGGACTCAGGTCATTCTTGGCCCCAAAAAATGAGTTGCATTCCTCGTAGAATTGGTACCATTTCAGTGGAAGCGCTTCTTGAAACAAGAGCCGAATCGATCCCTCTACGAAACCCTTTTTCACTTGGAAGGATCGATCGCAGCTTGAGAAATGGTTCTTATGGAGATTCTGTGAAACGTGTTCTTCCTTACGAATCAGTAGAGAGTTGTCCTGAAAACCGATTTCCTGGAGTCTTTGAAGTCCACTAGATACTCGTTAGGACAACAAGAGGATTGTTCCGAATTCTTGGGGTTCTTGTTGAATACTCTTCGTGAACAAAACAATAGCAAAATCAATACTCCCAGCCGCTCTGGACTGAATCATTCCGTACAACCCATCTTGTCTTGTGTTTGTAAATCTTTTGCTGGAAAAATCCTCACTTGTTTACTTTCTGGTAAATGTTCAATAAGTAGTGACTGAAAATGAGTAAAAGTGATCTGAATGAGTTATTGTATTTGTTTCGTTCAGTCTGCTCCATTGAAGATTAGGTATACAAATGCAATAAATTGTATATCTGTATTCCAAATAATGAAGTTATCGTTGGGTGATATTTTCATGTATGTTCACTATGAGAAAATTACTTTTTTAGATTATCACTCCGAGTATTTTTCTATTGCTACTCCTGACCTTCGGAACCAAGGAATACAACGCTTTGTGATGCTTGGTTGGCCGTTAGCAGCAAAATATTAATCCTTTCTGAACATACATTTGCTCAGTGGAGACGGGTGGGGTTCTTTATCGAACAAAATAAATAAATAAATAAAACCTGAATCGTTATACCAACTATATTATTGAATTAAACAACCTATCAAGTTTGATGATCCTTATTAAAATCAAATAAATCTTAATTGCTTGTCGTTGACAATTGACAGGATGACAATGTTGTGGAACCGGAGCTGGATAAATATCTCAGAACAAGAGTCCGTCGATGAAAGACGTTTGACAGTTGCAATCTTGTAAATTGTATGGTAATATTATGTTCTTGAGACAATTATTCGTCATAAATATACTAGTTACATGCGCTAAATTCCTTAACCTTTTAGTATATATACTGAAAGTGTACACTGTTAACGCTAGAGGTAAGTTGTTTAATTTCACCAACTATTAGGTTTGTTTAAAGTTATTATTTATATGCTTTTTCTTCTCAGAAAATGAGGATGTGGCTGAGTTAATGGTCTAGCACTAGTTGATAACTGTACAACTATAAAGAAAGAAAACAAAACAATTTGTGTAGTAATTCATGCACAATCAGTGAAAGCGACCATGCTGAACAATAAAATAATGGAAATAAAGCACAGTTGAAAAAAAGGGACTTATCTGTTTCGTCGGTGTCTTCTTGAAGTCCTGATCCACTTCATGAGAGTCTCCTAAGAGTTGGGGTGTTTAAATATCACTCGTGCATTGGGTCAATTAAAGCAGAAGCAAATCCCTCAACCAGTGAAGCCTTATGACAGCTCCCAAATCCCTATTATTAAGCAGGAAGAAATGAGAAGCCAGGTTTAGCACTATACTCTACTACTCTACTTCTTGACATATAAAGCAGAACAAATCAAGGGTAATAAAAGAAGGAAGCAGGCCTGGAAACAATAAATACATTCAGTACTAATGACATTCTATTGTAGTGAATGTTCAAATGAGGAAGGTAACATATCCTATATGTTGTGTGATCTCGAAAGTGATTACGTAGAACTTACGTCAAAGAAGGTTGGAATGTTCAGTACTCCAGAAAATATATCCACAAATGAGTGAAGATGGTTAAGATTACCCAAATTATCAATAATCTGGTATTTTTGAACGAAATTTCCAGAATAAATCCGCAAAATGGGTAAATTGAATATCACTTCACTTCAATTTTTTTCCAGTTTTTTTTTTTTCACATCTGTGCAAGTTCTAGTTACCTTTTTTTTTCCAAATCAATGGTACCAAATGTGGACGAAATTTCAATCATAGAAAAGAATTTCAATACAGACATAAATCAACCTGAATGGATGACAAGTATAGGTTATGTTTTGAAAATTTATTTATTTTGTAATAACTGCTACATTTCTAATGATTCAAGTGACTGAAGAGACCAAGTCTACTGCCAGAGATAGTGAGAGTAGGAAAGTTTGAGAAGAATTGAAATAAAAAAATATTTAATAATGATTATCTATAAGGGCATGACTACATATAATATAGATTTGTTGACAATCCGATTCCTCTATTTATTTTCTCCTTCTTCCCTTCCTTTTTAAGTCTAAAATTCTCAATATCTAAATAGGTAAAATGAAACCGTAACACTATATCTGATGTTGCCTCATATTCCTGAGGTGAAAAAATTAAAATGTTCGCGCGGTGAGCCCATTTCACGTACGCTGAATGTGATTCGTAATCTATAAAGTTCATTTTCGAAGTTATTGATGATTTGTAAATGTGCATTTCTATTCTATTCTATATATATATATATATATATATATATATATATATATATATATATATATATATATATATATATATTCTGGAAATTACCGTATATGTTATAAGAAAGATTTCTATGAGAGAAGAAATGATAATCATCTTCCTCTTTTTCAAGTTCTATACAATCAGGGTGGTTCATGATACTCCAATCTAGTTTAAAGCAATTTGATAGGAGTGAAATGAATTAGTGTTTTATTTTAGAATTTTTTTTTAATTCATTTGGGAGTACCTATTTCTGTCACTCAAATATGAAAGAAAATTCCTTCAAATCAATCATGATGTGTAACGATTATTTCAAATTATTCAGTTCGGTCACCATATAGCACAGAATTTGAATATTTTTCGAATCACATGAATCACATTCATGCAAAATTATTTCAAGAAAACATATTGATATGAATATACCAGCATTTTATATACTTAATTGTCAAGAGAGAAACGATCAACCATGATTATCGTAAATATACCTTATTTAAAGCATCTTGAGCATAATTGATTCCTTCATTGAGTGTATTTTGGACACATTGCACCATGTCAACAGCGAAGTCGTTCGGAAGATTGATCAGTTTTCTTTCATTTTCGCCAAGGCAATCATCGATGTTGACACCGGCATTCTTTGCTTTCTGTTTGAGCGCATCAAGCTCATTCTTCAATTTATTTTCAAATCCTTGTAAAGCCTGACTAGCCGCGTTTTCCGTTTTCTGAGCAATTCCATTGAGCTTCGCTTTGGCTTTATCAAGTATTTCTTGTGCTTTGACTAAAGCTGCGTCAACTATTTTTCGAAGTTTCTGCAGTAGTTTATCAACATCATTTCCTACTGGGGGGTAGCCCTCCAATTCATGTACCTAGAAAATGCTAATTTGATGAAATTGCATACAATTATGATGAGGTCTCTTCAATAATTACAGTAAAACAACTAGCAATAAACTATATACATGGAGAGTTCAGAAAGCGTATGGAATGTGATATTTTCATTGAAGACAACTACACTGGTTGTCAATGAGTTTTTTTATCTTCAATATTCAGCTTTGGCTTCATCAAGAATTTATTGTGCTTTAACTGAAGCTGAAGTTTATCACCATCATTTCCTACTAGAGGGTAGTTCTCCAATTCATGTACCTAGAAAATGCTCTTTATATATACGGAAGCAGGAAAAAATTAAGCACTCAAATAATACGCAAACTACAGACACGTGTTTCTTGCTGTTATCAGTATGGTATATCCAAGTGCAAAGGTTGGGCAACACTTGGTTGCCAATTCAATACCGATTCGTAACAAAGTTCATACCACCTTCCTTCCTGAAGTTGAAAATGAGCGACTTATGTGGAAATATTCATTTATTTCACTAGTACTGAAAATTTTCTTTATTTTGGAAAATAAAACCTGATGATTGTCCAAACACCCAGTTTTGGTACTTATACGAATAACAATATTTTGTTACCTACAGCAAAAAGAAAAATGTTGCTGGGATTTGGACTCGTGAAACCCGCGATCATCATATCGTACCACTCACTTGACACCACTGAGCTATTTGATATTAAATTACAAAACGATAATTTCCATCTTAGAGCCATTCCACTAGCCGTATTCATTTCGTGAATCAAAATATATCTGCTATAATGATAACATGATAACATTGAAGTAGTTTTTGTACAAGTTACAATCTGAATCCACGGAGAATCGACAAGGTTCATGATGGGTCAGCGATACTCGACACCGCTGACGAAGATGAACTTGCATTTTTATTCCTATGAGAATTTTCATTTTTATATTCAGTCTGACTTGATACATCCTTATTGTAACACGTGTTTTTGAATAAAATAAACTTTTTAAAAACTTATTTTTCGAAAACCAACTCTTAACTGGCGCAGTCGGTAGGATTCGCGAAAGAGTCTGTGAAAGTTCCTCGTCGTTTTTAAACGTTTATTCGCGATCCGAAACAAACCATCCCTTGACGGCAGCATCACGACTACCCTCCAAGGACCAAAAGGAGAAAGCAGATCTTTGGGAATGCATCAAGCCATCACCATTCTTCTGTGAGTATTAATGTCAGATTCCTCTGTTCCTAGTCCATTTATTGACCCTAGTGCAGAGCTAGACTTAAGTAATCTTATTGCGAATTTATCTATTGAAAATTCATCGAATCAGAACCACAGTGAATCAAATATACCTTTGAATATCAATAATAGTAATTTAGTAATAATGGCACGACCAAACTTTGACATCAAAAATTTGTGCGTAGTTCCGGAGTTCGATGGGAACCCCAACAGCCTTCACGAATTTTTAAACATATCAGCAACCCTTCTCAACCACTATTTTGATCCAACACCTGCCAATATCAACTGCATCCAGAATAAACTGCTCATGTATGGTATTCTCGGAAAGTTGACAGGAAAAGCAAAAGAAGTCGTTTCTGTATATGGATGTAACACTTGGGATGAAATCAAAAATGTCCTCATTCAACATTTTGGAGACCAAAGAGACGAAAATGCATTAACACGGGATCTAGTGAACTTAAGGCAATCAAATGAAACACCTTTACGATTTTACGAAAAGTGCATGGGCTTACTGAGTGTGATCTGCAATTATATCGACATTCATAATGACAACGATGTAGTGAAAACGAGTAAAAAAGAATTCTTCAGACAACAAGCCTTAACTACCTTCTTGGCCGGATTGAAGGAACCTTTAGGATCGACGATAAGAGCAATGCGTCCAAATTCTTTGGCCACAGCGATGCAATACATTCAGGAAGAAAATAACATTCGTTATCTACAAAAAAGTCACGCTCCAGAAGTTTCATCATCCGTTAGAAGACCATTACCACCCCAAAGATACACACAGCAACGAATGGAACCCCCGTCTCAATTTCAACGCCCAGTATGGCCTTCCCAGTCAGCCTATACCAGACCCCAATTTCCAACTGGACCGATTAACCTACCACCTCGAGTCAATTTACCACCACGACGTTTTCCGACCAATCAGCAAGTCTTTGGAAAACCACAAAACGTTTGGGACCCGAAAAATAATCAAAAACCATCGTACAGACAAGATCCAGTACCAATGAGTATTTCAACACGAAATACTCACCAACAAAATCATTTTAGGCCTCAAACTTCTCGCCCAACTTTCACGTCCGAAGAACTTTTCAATGTTGAACATCAAGAACAAGTTTATAATTGCGAAATACCCGAAGAATACGGTGGATACTACAACGAAGAATATCAAGAAACATGTGCTGAAGATTTCATGCCTGAAGAAATGTTGAAGCACGAAGAAGAAAATTTTCTCGAGGACGACAACAAAATGCCAGAAACGTAGTAGAATTACACAGCTTCACCGATAAGAAAGAACTGCCCTACATAATTATAAGCAATCCACCTTTGAAACTTTTGATTGATACAGGCTCCACAAAATCATTTCTCAACCCTGAAGTGGCTTTTAAATTTTTCAAAAATTGCATTAAACACGAGCCATTTGTAGTAACTTCAATTTTTCAAAATTATTCTCAAGATTATTGTGCCGAAATTCCTAGTTTTTCAGAATTTAACAGTAGCTCCAATTTGAAATTTTATCTATTCAAATTTCACAAAGTTTTTGATGGACTAATTGGTTTAGATAATTTAAAATTAATGCAAGCCCAATTAGATTTCATTAACTCGAATCTTATTTCTGCATTCGCAACGTTACCCATTTTTTACCACGAAACGAACAATAATCAGTCTTATTCCGCTCAACTCGAGCCTCATACAATTACACGTCTCAGGTTACCAGTAGCACAGTGCGAAGGTACTATCATATTACCACAACAAAATATTCAAGGAGCAAAATTACGAGAAACATTAACAATCGCATGTAATAATCTTGCGTGGGCAGAACTTATCAATGATACGGATTTTGAACTCAATATAGCACTGACCGACTCAATAAAATCAAGAAAATTTGACATAGGTGAATTTTATTTATTTACGGCAGATATTTCAACAAAATCGTCGCACCATTTGGATATAGAAAAATCAATCAGAACAGAACATTTGAACGAGGAAGAGAGAAGACATGTACTACGGCTATGCAAAAAATATTCCGATATTTTTTATGTGCCAGACACACCACTAACGTTCACAAACCAAGTGAAACACCGGATCAGGACAAGAGACGAAATTCCTGTTTTTACCAAATCATACAGATACCCACATGTGCATAAGCCTGAAGTGGAAAAACAGGTAAACTCAATGTTGGATCAGGGAATCATAAGGCCAAGCCAATCACCCTGGTCTTCACCTATATGGGTCGTCCCAAAGAAAGCAGACGCTTCTGGACAAATCAAATGGAGGATCGTCGTAGATTATAGGAAGGTGAACGAGAAAACTATCGACGATAAATATCCATTTTTGGGACACATCATCACTTCAGAAGGAATTCGACCAAATCCCCAAAAAATTGAGGCAATCTTAAAGTATCCTATACCCCGAACAACCAAAGAAATCAAAGGATTCCTAGGACTCCTGGGATACTATAGAAAATTCATCAAGGACTTCGCAAAAATAACCAAACCACTCACCTCCTGTCTTAAGAAAAACCAGAAAATTGAGCATACACCGAAATTCATAGAATGTTTCGAAACATGCAAAAATCTTCTAGTAAACGAACCGCTTCTACAATATCCCGACTTCACAAAACCATTCAATCTCACGACGGATGCCAGCAATTTTGCTATAGGTGCTATCCTATCGCAAGGACCTGTTGGAAAGGACAAACCAATTGCATATGCCTCTCGTACGTTGAACGAAAGCGAACAAAATTACACAACCATAGAAAAGGAAATGCTTGCTATGGTGTGGGCGACTAAGTACTTTAGACCGTACCTATTTGGCCAAAAATTCAAAATCTTATCCGATCACCGCCCTCTACAATGGCTTTTCTCTTTGAAAGATCCAAATTCAAAACTTGTGAGATGGAGATTGAAGTTAGAAGAATTCGACTATGAAGTCGTTTACAAGAAAGGAAAAAGCAATACGAACGCTGATGCCCTTTCAAGAATAGAAGTACACACCAAAGAAGCCTTCAGTTTGAATGAATACATAGAAAATTTCAACAAAGAACTTGAAGAAAATGCTTCGTTATACAACAATGCACCATCTGAAAATACCGTTACCGACCAATCTCAAAGAAGAATCAGCGAAGACACCTCCGCTACTGACACTGCAGACGAAAATCCCGACCGTCTTCAACAGAAAAGAACATCATCAACCGATACAGCTGACGAAAATCCCGACCTCGACCACCCAAAAAGGACATCATCAACTGACACAGCTGACGAAGTTATAAATGACCTCAACCAACCTGAAAACGAAGGAAGTAACAGAACCATACACACAACTCAAGAAGAACCGGCATTCACAATTCCAATATCAGAAAAGCCTCTCAATTATTACAGTAACCAGATAAAAATGACATTTGTCCATTATAACCCAGGGCCAATCTGTATAGAACAAGCGTTCGCAAATAAAAAACGAATTCATGTTCAAATTGGTATGAATGCAAAAGAAGAAAATATTGTGAAATTCTTCAAAGACTATATTCCACCAAAAGTCAAACATGCTGTATATTTCGACCCAGATACCCAATATAAGTCAACCTGCAATATTCTTCAGAAAATTTTCAGAAACACTGCCTTCGATTTGGTAAAATGCAACGAAATCTTGGAAGATGTTAACAACGAAGATCAACAACAAATAATAATTCGAAACTACCACGAAGGGAAGTCAAACCATCGTGGAATAAATGAAACTGAATTGCGAGTACGAAGAAAATATTACTGGCCAACTTTGAAAAAAGACATTGAAGGATATATCAATATGTGCGAAACATGTCAAATGAATAAGTATGACAGAAACCCACCAAAACCCAAATTTATGATAACTCCTACACCAAGTAAACCTCTCGAAATTATTCACCTAGACACCTTTCAGGCAGATGGACAGAAATTTTTAACAATTGTGGACGCCTTTTCAAAATATGGACAAGCCTATCCATTAGAAGGAGCCAATGCCATTAACATATTGAAAGCATTGCTGATATTCGTTACTCACCATGGTTTACCACAGATCATTGTCTCAGACAGTGGCACCGAATTCAAAAACGGCCTTGTACAAGAATTTGTGGATACACATAAAATTTTGATCCACCACACAACCCCGGAGAGTCCACAATCAAATGGAATGATTGAACGTTTTCACTCGACCATTATAGAACATTTACGATTATTATTGCAAAATAAGAAACAGCTGAACATCAAGCAACAAATGCTTTATGCACTATTAGGCTATAACAATACAATCCATTCAGTAACAGGACAAAAGCCCATCGATGTTCTCAATGGACACTTCGACAGTAAGGACCCCTTTGATATCGACATAGAAAGGATTCTACTGAACAACTACATGCAACAACATCGAGATAAAACAAAAGCTGTCTACCAAAAAATCAATGAAAAAGCTGTCAAACTGAAAGAAAGGACTATAAATAAACGAAATGAGAGCAGACACCATCCTGTAGCCTACTCACCTAGCACAAAAATTTATACCAAAACAACAGGTGTTCGAAATAAGCTTTTACCTAGATTTGTACCACGTGTAGTTGAATCTAACAAAAAAGTAACAGTAGCTATACCCTATACTACTGTTCATAAAAAGAATAAAAACACATCCCAAAACATAACAAGAAAATGGTTTTACAGGTGCACCCTCGCATTGGGTCTAGAAATTCGAATTCAAGATCTCAAAGACAACCGGGAATTCTTCCCTAAAGCTGGGAGAAGCCAGGATCCAGACTAGCATTCACGACTTCCTGCACTACTATAACTTGACGCCGATTGCCGAAGAAATCGATCTAATACAAAAGCAATTCGATGACATCACTGAAACCCTCACAAACGGCCCGAGTTACCCCTACCTAGAAGGACTCATCAATTTCAATCAAGCACTGAAATATCAACTGAAAATTGTATATCAAAAATTTCACAGCATCAACCCATCCCACAGAACCAAAAGAGGTCTAATCAACGGACTTGGCAGCATCATAAAATCAATATCCGGAAATTTAGATCAAGAAGATGCTCAGCGGTATGACCAAGCAATAGCATCACTACAGAAGGGTAGATATAACATTCTACAAAGATTGAACCAGCACATATCTCTCACCACCTCACTCATAGAGAATTTCAATAAAACCGTGTCACTTATCAGGCATAACGACGATATAATCTCCAAGAAAATTGATAGAATTAATAAAGAAATCGATACAATAACATTCGATTTCAATCACTTTATGGAGATCAGGAATGTTTTAGACCAACTAAATTTGTCATTGCAAATAACCTTACAGCTGCTGACGGACCTGGAAAATGCAATTGTGTTTGCAAAAACTAATACCTTGTATAATAACATCATACAGCCAACCGAAATGAACACGATAATTCAGACGATGGCTCGACACCATACAACTAGACAACTATTCTATACCAAACCAGAAGACTTCAGGAAATATTACGATTTGATCACTGTCGATGCTTATTATTCCAATGCAATAATCGTGTTTGTTCTGCACTTTCCTCTCCTCCACCCGGAAAAATTTACACATTTCCATTTATATTCAATCCCTACTAGTAACTTTACCACAATCATCCCTCCAGCTCCGTATCTGACATTGAATACTGGACTACACCACTATTCGCAGAGACCATGCAAGAAGATCAACCCTGGATTCCTTTGCCAAATTCCAATCATTCGAGGCGACATTCAGCCACGAGATTGCATTTCCCAAATTTTACACATCTCTGAAGATGAAGCCAGATGCCAACAAGTTCCGGTTTCAATAAAGGGTACCCTGATAGAGGAAATCACACCAGCTCACTATGTTGGTATATTCCCAAAGCCAACAAAAATATCTACTGAATGTTCCACTCCCGGAATGCAGGAATTGCACGGCACCTACCTTATAGAAGTGCCTCCAGGATGCGGATTTGAGACACCTGAAGCCAACTACATCAATTCCAAGGGCTTCACATACGAGCAGCCCCTAGCCTTGCCAAAAGTCCGAACAATTTCAATACCACATGAGAAGAAGATGCTACCTATCCAGCTAGAAAAAATCCCCTTAGATGAACTTCACAAAATTCACGAACAAAGCCTATTGCAACCCCTAGGTTTTGAGGATATTCCAGTCGATAGTACACACTTTTGGACTACCCCTGTATTCATAATTGCTACAGCGGTAATTGGAATTTTGGTATTCAAATTCCGTCACACCCTACGATGCCAGAGGATCTCTGAAACACCACCAGTACCAGCTACCAGGACTCAAGTTTTATTCCACCCTCATAAAACTTCTTCAGGGGATGGAGAAGTTACAATCTGAATCCACGGAGAATTGACAAGGTTCATGATGGGTCAGCGATACTCGACACCGCTGACGAAGATGAACTTGCATTTTTATTCCTATGAGAATTTTCATTTTTATATTCAGTCTGACTTGATACATCCTTATTGTAACACGTGTTTTTGAATAAAATAAACTTTTTAAAAACTTATTTTTCGAAAACCAACTCTTAACTTACAGAACAGAAAATACTGAAGCGTCATATCAAGGCAGTTGGAATAAATGTATTTGAATCGATAAAATAGAATAAAAAAAATCTGTTTAAAATCTGTTTTTCCATCAACCGGCTGTCGCACCCCTACGAACGACTACCCTCAGAAGTCAAAACTTGTGTGAGCTAAGGATTAACGAGGTATTACCTCTTAACGTGTGATTCCAAACACGGGTTGGACGGTAGCAAGTGAAAATCGATTGTTCAGACTAGGGACCATCGACCAACACGGCAGTCGATTCAAGTGAGTGTACAAAGCATCCACGTCGAACTGCCTGGCTACCGACCGATATATCATAAGTGATCAAGTTGCCTTAAAAGTTTGTTGAAATACTGTGTGTCAAATATTCTCAAGTGTATCATGACAATGTCATACATTAATGTAACTCTCAACTACTGCTTGAATATTTTCCGAAATGCCGTTTTCCCATCAAGAAAAATGTGATATGTTAGAATCCTACTTGGTTTGCCAGAAAAATAGCGTAAGAACGCTGCAACACTACTGCAATTCGTTCCGCGATCGTGAATTACCTAATTGGCGTTTTTTGCTGTGCTTCGTCGTCGATTTAGGAACAATGAAGGAGTTTATGGGAAGAGGAGAACTAAAAACTGTTTTGTGATAGGTATCTGAATATACAGAAATTGAAGTTTCAGCCTACTTTAAGGTAAATCCAAATAAGTCCATCAGAGATTTATCTAGAGAAATAGCTGTTTTACCGTCTGTTATTCAACGAATTTTGAAGAAATATAAGATTTCTGAAAAATGAGATGTACGAAATAAAACATAATAATGTTGATAGAGTGAAAAATTATGTAAAAAATATAATTAATAGAATATATGACCGAATTGTGTTGAAAGCAACAGGTATTGTCAAGAGAATGGGACAAACATGTACTTAACAAAAAGGCGGTGTTTTTTAATATTTACCCGATATTTCATAGCTCTTTATTCGTCACAACACAGACTAGTGAAAGTACTAGTGAAAGAAATTATTATTTCCACATGAGAAAAGTGATATGAATGAATGAATGAATGAATGAATGAAAGTTTATTGATTACCTTACATTACATAATGTTTGTAGTAAGTCCAAATAATATCCAAAAAGAGTACAACACATAGAGAAACAAAAATAAGATAAAATATAGTACTGAGCTTTGCTGTTGAGAATGGTGTATCGGATCGAAATGATGATATATAGGGTGTTCCATTTAAAAAATATAATTTAATGAAATATTTTGAAAACGAGCCTGTCATTTGTAAAACAAATAGATAAAAAATGTACTTACTAACTTGAGGTTATAGTAAAAATTCAGACATTGCAATGAGAAAAATAAAGTTAATACTTTTCATCATGTAGAAAAGTGTCACACATTAAATTTTTATGTTTTAGAGAAAAAATACAAAACTTATTTTATTTAAACATTTGAAAGATTTAAATTTGAAAAAAATTATTTTACTGGATATGCTTACTGGTAGCGTGGTAGCAACCATAAAGAAAGAGGAAACAGGAAATATTTGAAATTTGATAATTGACATTATGACATTTGAAGTTTAAAAATCGACAGTAAAAAATGAAAACAGGAGTACCAAAAGGCACAACAACAGCATTGTTGACACTAGCAAATTCAAAAGTATCTGAATATGGAAACAGTGCTGCCAAGTACTCACAATTGAAGTAAATGACAGACTTAGCACTGCGTCCAAACTCACATACTATATGTTGCTTAGGGAACCTGGGGAATGAATTCCAATTTTAAGATGTAATTATAAATGTTGCTGAGGTTGTTGATCTCAGTCTTTTTATTCATGTTGTTGTTATTCCTTTTGATAAAGAACATTTCTTCAAACAATCGTTTTTGTAAGTTGCTTTCAGTACACAGAACCCTAACTTCGGTGTAGTTCATTGTGTGCTTTGTGTTGATAACATGTTCTGTAAGAGCACAGGTGGTTTTATTTGTATTACAATCACTTTTATGTGACGTTATGCGTCCTGATAAAATTCTAGATGTTTGAACAACATATGTGGTGTCACATGTATGACAAGGAATTTCATATACTACATTTGATTTTTCTAAAGTTTTCAATGAAGTTTTAATTTTGGAAAAAAGACTAATCGTAGTGGTGACAATGTATTGAGCAAATTTAATATTTTCACTCTTGAAAACGTTCAGGAGTTTGGGTGTTAAGGACTGAAAATATGGTAATGTTTTGAAAAATAATAAATTTGGAGATATATCTCCATTATTTGACATATTTAAATTATTATTATTTATGGGATTAATTGAATTATTCGGAAAAGTATTCACTGTGGAAAAAGCTGAAAAGTAGTTTGTTCAAAAGTTTATAAGGATATGTTTTAGTTCTTTGATACATTCATCTTTTAAAAGTGTTCTTCATGGTAAGTACTAAGTTTAATTTAATCCTCGTTGGATGGTAAGAATGGTAGTTCAGTAACCTGTTACTTGCACATGGTTTCCTATACCATCTTGTACGTAGAACATTATCTGGATTTCTGCTTACACGCATATCTAAGAATGGTAAACTGTTGTTACCTTCCTCTTCAGCTGTGAATTGCAGATGCTCGTTGAAACTGTTAAAAGTTGTTAATGCTTCTTCAGTTCTCCCACGAGGAACAGATAGGATCAAATCGTCCACGTAACGTTTAATAAAAGGAATATTAAAAGGGATTCTATCCTTCACATTCATAATTAGGTCATCTAATACACAATTCACCAAAATTGGGAAAATGGTTGAACCCATTGGGGTACCAAAAATTTGTTTACAGAAAGTGTCCTGAAAAACTAGGACATAGGAGTCAAAAATATATTCTAAAATCGATTTGAAATTCGGAAAATCAAGCATACAATGTTGAGAGTTAACATCCCAGTGGTTTTGTAAGCTATCAATTATTACATTTGAAGGCAAATTTGTAAAAAGTGAAACTACATCGAAACTCACTAAGACATAGTCTCCAGGAAGTTTATAATCATTAATGAAATTACTGAAGGGAATAGAATCTTTCACATAAAACTCGTTGTCAGTATTATATGACATAGACAGAATATTGGCTAACCGTTTAGCCAGTTTGCTATTAGGTGAATTTATTGATAACACAATGGGTCTCATCGACAGTTCAGGTTTGTGTACTTTAGGCAAAGAGTGAAATCTAGGAATTATTGCATTATAGATGGTCAGCTTTTTGGCTGTATTTTCATCCACCATTTTTTCCTTCTTAATCCTAGAAACTATTTTGTTTGCTTTTTGTTATTGTCACGGTGCTAACTGGATTATGATTTAACTTTTTATAATATTTGGTATCACTAATAAGTAAGTTTAAACTTTTAGTAGAGTACTCCTCTTTTTTATAACTGTCACATTGCCTTCGTCACTTCTTACTACATAGATCTCAGGATGATGATCTGAGAAATGATAAAGATCTGAATTTTTATGGAGGAAATTTGTAATAATATTTGTGCATTGAGCACGATAGATATCTTGAAAGTTTTTATCAAGTAACTAGTCAGTCAATATTGATAAAAACTTTCAAGATATCTATCGTGCTCAATGCACAAATATTATTACAAATTTCCTCTATAAAAATTCAGATAATTATCAGTTTTCAAGAAAAACTTTTGATCAATGCAAATCCTTTTCGAAACAACATCCTGAGATCTATGTAGTAAGAAGTGACGAAGGCAATGTGACAGTTATAATGTTCAAAGAGGAATACTCTACTAAAAGTTTAAACTTACTTATTAGTGATACCACATATTATAAAAAGTTAAATCATAATCCAGTTAGCACCGTGACAATAACAAAAAGCAAACAAAATAGTTTCTAGGATTAAGAAGAAAAAAATGGTGGATGAAAATACAGCCAAAAAGCTGACCATCTATAATGCAGTAGTTCCTAGATTTCACTCTTTGCCTAAAGTACACAAACCTGAACTGTCGATGAGACCCATTGTGTCATCAATAAATTCACCTAACAGCAAACTGGCTAAATGGTTGGCCAATATTCTGTCTATGTCATATAATACTGACAACGACTTTTATGTGAAAGATTCTAATTCCTTTAGTAATTTCATTAATGATTTTAAACTTCCTGAAAACTATGTCTTAGTGAGTTTCGGTATAGTTTCACTTTTTACAAATTTGCCTTCAAATGTAATAATTAAAAGGTTACAAAACCACTGGGATGTCATCTCTCAACATTGTATGCTTGATTTTCCGAAATTCAAATCGATTTTAGAATATATTTTTGACTCAGTTTAATATTAATTCATGCGTCATCCAAATGAGACAGATGAATCGGAAATATGAAGAATTGAGTGTTCATGAGGAATTAAAATCAATTGAATTTGTTTTCCATCTTTCATTGGAATGGAATGGTGCTAGTGTCCATTCAGTAATGTTTTCCAGATATATAAGCGCTTTCTAGAGTTAAATAACCTACAAGCCAATAGAGGCTTTCGATTTGCTAATTTGCTAATTTGCGTAAAAATGTTCAAAAAATAATGATCGAATACCTTATTGATTAAGACCAACAAAACCAGAAGAGATGATACAGTTATTTTGGAAGTCATTTCCAAGTAGTTTCTTGAAAATTCCACAAATATTCACAGATCCACTATAATATTACATTGAACATATATGTATTTATAGGTTCATTCACTGATTTTATCGATACGATACGATAGATAAGGTTTTGTTATCATTAAAAAATGCCGAAATTATAATATTTCTCAAGAAACTAGTTCCAATATCAAAGTGTCAACATCAGGTATTGTTTCGATGGCTTATAACAATACTCAATTGAAAAAAATCTCACATTGTTGTGAAATCGAATATTGACATTACTTAGAGTTGTATTTTGAATGTTTGAATGAATGCTTTATTTATCATCGGATAATCAGATTACAATGTATAAAGAAAAAATAAAAGAATAGTATGGAACATGTTGAAACTTTTATACAGATGTATATATATATATATATATATGTAATATATATATATATATATATATATATATATATATATATGTAATATATATATATATATATAAATATATATATATATGTATATATATATATATATATATATATATATATATATATATATATATATATATATATATATATATATATATATATATATATATATATATACAAATATGAAAGTTATTGAGTGTCTCGATATAGAAACAAAAGTTAATATCGGACATAGCACTCATGAAAGTGGCAAACCATAGACACGTGTTTCGGGCTTTTGGCCCATCATCAGTATGGTGCAGCCAAGTGTAAGAATGGGCAACACTTGGTTACCAAAAGATAGAAATATAGAAATACAAATGCACGGAGTTTATATATATATATATATATATATATATATATATATATATATATATATATATATATATATATATATATATATATACCTACATTCACAAAATAATATAATGATGAAACCACATCAGGGACCACCTATTTTATACATTTATACACATATACAAACATATAAACAAATACAAACACACATACATATACATACACATTTATAATGTTCAATTTGTCACATATTCTTTCAATTTTGTTTTAAACAATTTTATGGGCGAGGATTCTTTGATTTCACGAGGAAGTAGATTGAATTCGACAATACTTTGAAAAAGACAGATTTCATCGAACTAGCTTTAGAGGTTGGTTTTATATAGAAATTCATATTACTTGCAGTTCGTGTTGCTCGATCATGGATATTGTTCACAGGAACCAATTGACACTGTAAATAATTGGGCACTAAATTATTTATCATTTTGAAAGTGAAAGTCATTGTTTGAATATAATGATTTTGTTTCACATTAAGCCAGTTGAGGATATCTAACATCGATTTTATATTCGTGTACCTGTTGCAACCAAGAATAATACGCATTGCCTTATTTTGTAGAATTTGCAGTCTGTCATAATTAGATATGTTCGTGTAAATTATAGAACTGCAATAGTTGAAATGAGGCAATCGTATTGTACACTGTTATCCGACTAGTCTGAGATAAACTTTCAGTTTATTGATTTTGAATTTATAAAAAAGTTGATCTATTTCATCATTCAATGTGTTCATAAGATCAGCGAAATCGCTACTATTGAAGTATATCAAGGTATTATCAGCGAAAAGAGGAAATTTACATTTCATTCCTGAAAAATCCGAATTTGTCTCACTTCTTATGGAAACACCCCCGTATCTTCCGTAATATTCGAGGTGGAACGATGAAACTCTCAGGACTGATGGAAATGCTCAAAATGCACCTAACACCTGAATGGGGTTGGCCATAGTGATATACACTGTCCGCCACTCGCGATGGAACACCCCATTTTTAGGTAAAACATATTACGGCGCAAAATAGTTCGCTTCCAATACCTGAACCCCTTCATTCTATCTGGAGAGTACTCTCAGATATGAACGATACAGATGCTGTGAGATGCTATCATCCATTTTGAGCCTATCTGAGGAAAATGTCACAGCACCACATTCTCAGATTATCGAGATAGTGTGAAGCAGTGTATGAAAAATTATCGATGGCGGCATGTATTATAACTGGAGAAGATTATTCGTAAAACTAATTCTGGTTGCTGAACATCCAAATTCTATCCCAACCAGAAGTAAGAGCTCTCGATTGATGAGTAAAAACTGCAAGAAATGGAAAAAATCTATATTCAAAGGTTCACATCTCGAAAACTGTACAATTCTGAACTTTGGCTGTGAACACTTCCAATCAGCACATCAAGAACTACAACATATCAAAATTTCGGCAAAATTCAAGTCAAGCGATTTCTCATAAGAAATGTGCGGGGTCCTTTATCAAAATTGTGAGGAAACATTTGACCATCCGAAACAAAATTAATCTTCATACTCATTGCAACACCGAAACAACTGTTAATTTTTAAAGAAAAAATCTCACTGGGTGAACAGGTAGTATTTAGATTATTTCACCTACTTGCTGAATTGTTGTCTGAAATCATTTGAAGGGATTGAATTACATCAGTTTCATTGAATCATGAGGTGCCCTGAAATCACCATGGAAAACAGTTGCTCATTGATATTTACTGTCAACCTGACAATATTGTTGAAAGATTTTGTTGTATTAACCCTCACACCAGTTTTCATTGCATTCGTTGTTTCTAGTATTGTTGTTCTTTGAATCACCATTGTTCCTGTTGTTTCTGCCGTGTTTTTGTTCCCATTGTGTTTATTGTTCCTGTATTTGTGTTGGATATTGTTCCTGTGTTCCAATTGTTTTCTGTTCGTGATTTCCTGTTCATATTTTGATATTTCTGAACTTCCCATTTCAACTGATATCAGCTCATTTTGATTGACAAAGTTCAACATGGCACGTCTGTCACTTTAAGAAAAATTGAAATTGTTTTAATTGTTGGTGAAGGGGTGAGGTCTTATCGTGAAGCGGCCGCTGAATTTAATAGAAGACACCCGCTAGAGGTTGCTGTATACCCTGAAACTGTACATAAAATATATAATCTATTCGTGAGCACCGGCCAAGTAACAAAGGACAGAAAAATTGTAAAACATCATATTGATGATGATATCATCAATATGATATCATCATATTGATGATATTGGCGGCTCATCAAGCTGATCCTAGAATTAGTTCGAGAAACTTATCGCTTCAACTCAATATGAGCTACAGTAAAATATGGAGGTGTTTAAAGAGGCATAAAATGCATGCGTTCAAACCCAAATTTTTACATACTTTGCACGAAGGAGATGAAATTCGCCGTATGGAGTATTGTTTATGGATGCAGGGAAATTATCTCAATGACAGGAATTTTTCAAAGTATATCTTATATAGTGATGAGGCTACCTTTACCACGAATACAACACCACGAATGGTGTTGTATCTTCCCAGAACATGAGATTTTGGGCTGAACAAAATCCAAATTGGGTGGTGAATTGTAGAGACCAAATATCTCAGAAAGTTAATGTGTGGTGTGGTATCCTGAACGAAAATATTATCGGGCCATTTTGTTTTGATCAAAATTTAAACGGACGACTATTCGTTGATTTTCTCAAAAATTCATTTTCCGATGTGTTGGAAGAACTACCTTTGGATGTGAGACACATCATGATTTTTCAGTTAGATGGTTCACCAGTTCACAACAGTGGCATAACAAGGATTTGGTTGAATAGGAATATACCTATGAAATGGATAGGACCCAATAGCCCTCTCGTAGTATAACCACCACGGTCCCCAGATTTAACTCCACTGGATTTTTATTCATGGGGAAACTTGAAAAATGAAGTTTATAGGGATAGGTCAACAAATAAGGAAGATCTCCGTGCAAGAATTATACAAGCGTGCAGAGAAATCACACCCAGGAACTGAGAAGAGTTGGAGGAAATAATTGAAGGCGCATAGAAAAATGTGTTCGATTGGAGGGAAATTCCATAGGAGGCACCAAAATATAAAATTGTCAACAGTTAAATCATTTTAAATTGATTGTTTTGTTTTTTAATGATTTTGAAAGTAGTACTTCGAAATAATCTTGAACTACATAACATTTTTCGCCACAAAATATCCTTGTTTTTTTTTAAATAATAGGAAAATGAGAATATGAACTAACATTAACAAGAAACCACAAATGTGCGGCTGGCTCCTGCTGGTGGCTCCGTGCATTTGTATTTATTTCTTCTGGTAACCAAGTGTTGCCCATCCTTACACTTGGCTGCACCATACTGATGATGGGCCAAAAGCCCGAAACACGTGTCTATGGTTTGCCACTTCTTTGAGTGCTATGTCCGATTAAAAAACTCCTTTATCTATATATATATATATATATATATATATATATATATATATATATATATATATATATATATATATATATATATATATATATATATATATATATATATATATATATGTTAACTCGAAGATTCTCACGGATAAAGTATGATGAGCTGTTTTCTCGGGTTTCGCTCCGTGTTCTGTGTATTTTCTCCCCATAAGGATTATTTTCACAACGTTTCGGCAAAGTCTCATTTGCCATCTTCTGGTGATGTCTGGTTTTTTCAACTAGACTGATTACTTCGAACTCTGTGTCTCAATTTATAGGGATGGATGTTTCCCTTTACCTGCGTTGCTGCCACTACCTGTGTTTGTTCGACTACCTGTTTTGGTCTTATTACCTGAGCTGCCTCTCCTGTCTCTGTTATTGTACCTGTATTGTCATGTACCGAGTTTTGCCTCTGAAGTTGAGCGGTCTGATTGCTTGTGCGAAGTGATAAAACGGATCTCCATGTTGATGGTAATCTTTGCGCATCATCCCTCTTGTTCATATTATTAGGTCGTTTTTCAATTTCGATTGCCTCTCTGATTGTTCGTGAGTAAAAGTTTTCGTTGCTTGCTAGCATTTTTGTGTTGTCAAAATTGATGCTATGTCCTGTTTGAAGTACGTGTTGGAAGAGAGAAGACGTGGTGACTTTTCCCTTCACTGCTAGTTTGTGTTCATCTTTGCGAATGTTGATTCGTCTGTTGGTCTGGCCGATGTAAGTCCTGTCACAATCATGGCATGGTACTTCATACACTCCTTGTGATTCCAGTGGTATCTGATCCTTGGGATTACGAAGCATGGACCTTATTGTTCGTTCTGGTACGAACGAAGTTGATATGTTATGTCGGTGAAGAATTCTGCTGATTTTATCTGTTGTTCCTGCAATATATGGTAGTGTGGTTGTTATGACCGGTGTATCTCGAGTTTTTTGTTGTTTCCGTGTGGTCTTGGCAGCCGCTTTTATACTTCTTTCTGAGTAGTTATTCATTTGTAGCGTTGTTTCGATGGTGTTCAACTCTTGTTGTCTGTCGCATTAAATTTACGAAAGAAGTTGAAGAAGGCAACCAGCTCGCATTTCTCGATGTACTGATTATGAAAAAGCCAGACGGAACATTAGGTCACACGGTATATCGAAAGCCAACACACACGAACAGGTACCTAAATGCAAATTCACACCACCACCCAAAACAAATTCACGCGGTGGCAAGAACACTCATTACACGTTCGAGGAGGCTGGCAGACAACGATCACAGACAACAAGAGTTGAACACCATCGAAACAACGCTACAAATGAATAACTACTCAGAAAGAAGTATAAAAGCGGCTGCCAAGACCACACGGAAACAACAAAAAACTCGAGATACACCGGTCATAACAACCACACTACCATATATTGCAGGAACAACAGATAAAATCAGCAGAATTCTTCACCGACATAACATATCAACTTCGTTCGTACCAGAACGAACAATAAGGTCCATGCTTCGTAATCCCAAGGATCAGATACCACTGGAATCACAAGGAGTGTATGAAGTACCATGCCATGATTGTGACAGGACTTACATCGGCCAGACCAACAGACGAATCAACATTCGCAAAGATGAACACAAACTAGCAGTGAAGGGAAAAGTCACCACGTCTTCTCTCTTCCAACACGTACTTCAAACAGGACATAGCATCAATTTTGACAACACAAAAATGCTAGCAAGCAACGAAAACTTTTACTCACGAACAATCAGAGAGGCAATCGAAATTGAAAAACGACCTAATAATATGAACAAGAGGGATGATGCGCAAAATTACCATCAACATGGAGATCCGTTTTATCACTTCGCACAAGCAATCAGACCGCTCAACTTCAGAGGCAAAACTCGGTACATGACAATACAGGTACAATAACAGAGACAGGAGAGGCAGCTCAGGTAATAAGACCAAAACAGGTAGTCGAACAAACACAGGTAGTGGCAGCAACGCAGGTAAAGGGAAACATCCATCCCTATAAATTGAGACACAGAGTTCGAAGTAATCAGTCTAGTTGAAAAAACCAGACATCACCAGAAGATGGCAAATGAGACTTTGCCGAAACGTTGTGAAAATAATCCTTATGGGGAGAAAATACACAGAACACGGAGCGAACCCGAGAAAACAGCTCATCATATATATATATATATATATATATATATATATATATATATATATATATATATATATATATATATATATTTATATATATATATTTATATATATATATATATATATATATATATATATATATATATATATATATATATATATATATATAACCATACTGATGATGGGCCAAAAGCCCGAAACACGTGTCTATGGTTTGCCACTTTCATGAGTGCTACGTCCGATATTAACTTCTGTTTCTATATATATATGTATATATATATATATATATATATATATATATATATATATATATATATATATATGTATATAAAATCTAGAAAGGTTAATGCAGTCAAGCTGCTGGAAAATAATTCCATGAAAATAAAAAAATAAATAGATAAGTACTCTTTGATCATTCCCATATTGATTTCAATTTAAGAGCCACCGGTATACAGCTGTTTCAGACTATTGGGCATCGTCAGTACCGGGCAGGCGGTCCTCGATTGAAGACAAAATGAGAAAAAACCAAGAAAGTACTTGATAAAAATAGCTGCGTAAACGCAAGCGAAACATAAGTGGAACCACCTATTGGTGTGACACCCAAGTCAACTTGCCAAGTTTTTATGTATATAAATATATATAAATATATATATATATATATATATATATATATATATATTATATATATATATATATATATATATATATATATATATATACAGGATGTCCCTGGACTTCCTCTTTTCCTCTCGGGAATGTATAGATGGGGTCAAAATATCACCAGTACTTCATATAACTTTTTTTCCTAAAATCCTTCGTTACCAAGTAACGGGCCCTCGAAGTTACAAAATGAAAAATGTTTTTCTTTGATAACTTTTCAAGTGAATATTCAAAATCATCCAAATTTTGATAATTGATTAAACAAATGAATTCCTTCGATGAGCTTTCATGCAGGAGTCAGTTGTTTTGCAACAAAGTCAGGAACGGACTACCCCCGATGGTCCACACCCCAAAACTTTGAAATGACAGATATTTTTCAATATTTTTCAACAAATTAAGGTTACTTGGACAATTTTATGAATGAAAGTACTCGTGTGGAAAGTCGATCGGAGCAACGAGTCTTGATAAAAATGTAGTTTCACTCGACGACATCAAACCCGCTCGTCCACCAAGAACTTAACTATTACTAATTTAATATTTATTTTCTACATTTAAAATAATATGGTATCTAATCCTAGTTTATTCATTGAATTATCTAACTTCATTGTAACAAATAAATTTCAATAAAATTTAAAATTTCATCTTATAAATCTATTTTCAAAAAAAATTTTATACCAATTATTTAGTACTAATTAAATCATATTTTTTGTATAACCGCAACTGCTGGCACACATTTTGTTAATATTATTTTTATTATCAAATAAAAATGTCTTCAATATTTGATATTATTTATTGCAAATTATTTTTATTCAAATAATTTATTCACTCAAACTTACATTTGAATTTTAAATATACTTAATTTATAGGCTTGAATCAAATCTATTAAAATGTTAATGAAAATCAAAAATTACATTTTTTTATTTTCATTTTTTTATTTGAATTTAGAATTTCAAACTTATTTTTAATCTAAAAATTTTTATTCAAAAAATTTTTTTTTTCACTGAAAAAGTTTTTTAAAATTATTTTCAATCAACTCATTGATTTAAACTTGAAATGAATCTTATTATAATTTCTCATTTTGAATTTTCATCTCTTATATTGAAAAAAATCAATCAGAATTGAATTATTGAATTATCTGATTTATTTCTCTATCTTTTAATTCCTTTTCAAAGTAACATTCAAATTATCTATTTAATTATTCATTAAGTAATTTCACTAATGATTTATATTCTTATCTGTATGATAGTTCATCAAGTAGTTCTGCTAACGCTTTCAATTACCCTTTTTAAATAGAAATTTTCCCAAAATTCTATCTATACAATAATCTTACTAGCACCGCTAACATTTTCAATTATCCCTTTTTGAATAGAAATTTTCCCAAAATTCTATCTATTCTGTTGAATAGATAGAATTTTGTTTTCTATTCTGTTGCATAGATAACAATCCAGTTAGCGGAGCTAACTGGATTGTTACTGGAGCTAACTGGATTGTTATCCTAAATTGTTATCCTAAAATTCTATCTATTCAACAGTCTCTATCAGCTCCGCTAACATTTTCAATCATCCTCATTTTAAATAGAAGTTTCCGCAAAATTCCATCTATTCAGCAGTCTCAAGTAGCTCCTCTAACATTTTCAATTCTCCTTATTTTAAATAGAAATTTTCCCATAATTGTATCTATTCAATAGTCTCAAAGCTCCGCTAACACTTTCGATTATCCATATTTTAAATAGAAATTTTCCCAAAATTCTATCTATTCAACAGTCTCAAGTAGCTCCGCTAACACTTTCGATTATCCTTATTTTAAATAGAAATTTACCCAAAAGTCTATCTATTCAACAGTCTCAAGGAGCTCCGCTAACATTTTCAATCATCCTCATTTTAAATAGAAATTTCTCCGAAACTCTATCTATTCAACAGTCTAAAGTAGCTCCGCTAATATTTTCAATTATCCCTATTTTGAATAGAAATTTCCCCAAAATTCTATCTATTCAACAGTCAGGTAGTTTCGCTAACATGTTAAATTATCCTTATTTCAAATAGAAATTCCTCCAAAATTCTATCTATTCAACATCTCAAATAGCTCCGCTTACACTTTCAATTATCCCTATTTTAAATAGAAATTTCCCAAAATTCTATCTATTGAACAGTCTCAAGTAGCTCCGCTAAAACTTTCAATTATCCCTATTTTGAATAGAAATATCCCTAAAATTCTATCTATTCAACAGTCTCAAGTAGCTCCGTTAACATTTTCAATTATCCTTCTTTCAAATAGGAATTTCTCCAAAATTCTATCTATTCAACAGTCTCACGTAGCTCCGTTAACATTTTCAATTATCCTTATTTTAAATAGAAATTTCTCCAAAATTATATATATTCAACAGTCTAAAGTAGCTCCGCTAATATTTTCAATTATCCCTATTTTAAACAGAAATTTTTTCAAAATTATATCTATTCAGAACATATTTCGGTGTATCCTTTCTGAGGTTCTGGTCTATCATATATATTTCTCACAATCGTAGAATCTTTATTTAGAGTCGTAGGGGCTGTAGAAAATCATTCCTCAGAGCCGTAGGGGACTGTGTGGCATGGTTAAGTTTTTAGAAACGCAAGTTTATAAATGCACAAAATGGAAATCTCATATAACTTCGCTAATGCTTTCAATTATCGTAATTTTAAATAGAAATTTCCCAAAAAATTCTATCTATTCATCAATCAAATAGTCACTAACACTTTCATCTATCTTTTTCAATAGAATTTCCTCCCGAAATCCTATTTTATAACCATATTTTTACCTCGAGAATATTTTAAATAAAAAATTTTAATAGATTAAAAATTTCAGATAATTTTTTTTAATTTAACATATTTTGCAAAAAAAAATTTCCACAAATTTTGAAAAAAAATCAGCCCATTACAAAAATTCTATGAAACTTAGTAAAATTTTTGCAATTTTTAAAGACACCTTCCTCAAAATCGGTCAAAATTGAGTCTTTTTTTTGGTACTTTTTGCTTTTAATTTTTTATTTTCATAACTTATATAATTTATTTTTGATACTTTTTTCCTGTAATTTTTTTTATTTAAAAAAATATTTTTCAACATATTTTTTTTATCACTCGTTTTTTAACAAATTAGCACCTAAAACTCTCAAAATTGAATTTTTAATGATTTCACCAATAAATTATCATTGGCAATAATTCAATTTATATGATTTTTATTCTTTAATTATATAAAGATTTTTTGGTATATATATCAAGGATAAATGAACCTTTTTTTTTCCGAATAATTTTATGGAATTATATATTTATTAATAATTTATTATATTTTGTTGATTATACATAATTATATTTATATACTAATGATTATATTATTTTCAATTTTTAGTACCTACTTTAATATTGAATATAATTCCGATAACTTTGTGTAATGTAATTTTTTGCATTTTTTTATATTTTTTTTCTTAGGACTTTTTCTGATAAAAAATTTTTACTGGAAAATTCCTATGAGAATAAACATAAACTACCAGAAAAAACTATGCAGCAAAAGTTCATGAAAAAAATTACATAAGCTTTTTCTAATAAAGGCCTTGGTATGAGTTATAAGAAAAAGTATAAGAAAACATAGGGGAAAATCCCCCTCATAGAGTTTCTCTAATATAATAAATTAGCCAAAAATGCGCGATACCTGACAAGGATAATTTTTATAGAATTAATCATGTGTGAAATTGCCCACCACCACACTCTCGTGAATTACATTTAATGGCATTACCCATTTCTACAAATATCAAAAATTTGTGTACATTGAATACTAAAATGTATAAAGATAAGCTAATCAAGCTCCTGGATCCATACCCCATTTATATAGGTTTTACCCCTTTTCTTCATAATTATAAATATATTTAAATTATTGGAATATGGATTGGTTTGGAAATTAATTTTCTTTCAATTATTTCCTTATTGAAATCCCCGCAAAGATTATACCCCCCTGAATTAGCAATAAAATATTTCATCACGCAAAGATTGGCATCTGTAGTTGTTTTGTTTTCAATTTTGATATTAAATAATTTCAATGGATTCATTTTCAGAAATTTAAATTTTTTCATAAATTTAAAATTGAATTCAGCCCTTCTAGAGTGAAAATTGGAATAGCAAAAATAGCATTCACTCTAATAACTTAGCAAAAATCGAGTCCTATAGTCATTTTAACGTATAATCTTAATACAATAAATTTTTTTGTTTTTATTTCTGCTATAGTAGGAGGAATTTTAGGATTAAATCAAATTAGATTACGAAAAATTTTATCTTATTCCTCTATTAATCATATAGCTCGAATATTAGCAAGAATTTTATTCATAAAAATAATTTGATTTTGGTATTTCTGTATTTACTCTCTAATTTTAGTAGACATTATTTTTATATATTTGAAATTTTGCAAATTTTTTATTTGAACCAATTTATATATCCAATAAATCACTATAAATAATGAAAATTATTTTTTATTATAATTTTTTTTATTTGGGATGTTTACCCCTTTTCTAGGATTTTTACCTAAATGACTGATCACTGATAGTTTAATTGAAAATAATTTTGTTTTAGTAACTTTCATTCTAATTACTTTTACATTAATTTCTATGTTCTTATATATTCGAATAACTTCCTCAATGTTGTTTTTTTCAGGAATGAATCAATTTTGATTAGCCCCTCAAAATTCAACTTTTGAATTATTTTATTAAATAGATTTACTTTAGTTGGATTATTCGAGGTAGTACAAACTTTCAATCTTCAAAGTTGACAATAGATTTTTTATCTAAGCCTTAAAAATTGATTTCACCTTCAAATGTGCAATTTAAAATTATTTTTGACTATAAGACTCTAAATAAAGACTGTAAATAAATTTACAATTTATTGCTTATTCTCAGCCATTCCACCGAACAAATGGTAATTCTCGACTTATAAAAATATTGAAACTTTATATTTTATTTTTGGAGTATGAGTATATTAGGTACTTCATTAAGAATTTTAATTCGAGCAGAATTGACAAACCTTGGAACTTCGATCGGTAATGATCAAACTTATAACGTTATCGTAACTGCTTATGCTTTTGTTATAACTTTTTTATAGTTTATCAACTTCAACTTCTCAGACTTCAATACAAATATATGGAAATTCTGATCTGGGAGTCCCGAAGTCACGTTTAATGGGTATTACAGGGTTGCCACGACTTTTGGTCAAATAGGAGTCAATTTAATCGTGGAGTGAAATGAAAATATACATTATGTATATAACGCTCGCGCTCCCAATCGTCATGAACTAAAAATGTATATTTACTTTCATTTTTGGCACTAACTTACTTCCATTGAATTGTCTATTACTGACATCTGGTAAGGAGAGAAGGAAAATTATCTCAACCAGAAACAAGCCATGAATATATCCGTTGGGAATCTGTAATATGGTTGGTTTCAGTCCTTTATCTAGAGAGATATTTACGATGACTATTTTGCGTCCGATATACGGACGTAAAATAGTCACGGAAGCAAAATGTAATGTACCGAGCCTATTGATGGACGCAAAATGATGCTAAGGATATATATATATATATATATATAATATATATATATATATATATATATATATATATATATATATATATATATATATATAAAGAGAAGTTAATATCGGACATAGCACTCATGAAAGTGGCAAACCATAGACACGTGTCTATGGTTTGCCACTTTCATGAGTGCTATGTCCGATATTAACTTCTCTTTCTATATCAAGACACTCAATAACTTTCCTATATATATATATATATATATATATATATATATATATATATATATATTTATATAAATACGAATATGAAAGTTATTGAGTGTCTTGATATAGAAACAGAAGTTAATATCGGACATAGCACTCAAGAAAATGGCAAACCATAGACACGTGTTTCGGGCTTTTGGCCCATCGTCAGTATGGTGCAGCCAAGTGTAAGGATGGGCAACACTTGGTTACCAAAAGATAGAAATACAAATGCACGGAGCCACCAGCAGGAGCTAACCGCACATTTGTGGTTTCAGTTGATAGATCTTGTGTTTACAAGAAAACTATCAAAATCACCACGGAGGCAGCTATAGCTACCTGCGTGACATCCGGGTCCAGGAAATTATACGAATATGAAAGTTATTGAGTGTCTTGATATAGAAACAGAAGTTAATATCGGACATAGCACTCAAGAAAATGGCAAACCATAGACACGTGTTTCGGGCTTTTGGCCCATCGTCAGTATGGTGCAGCCAAGTGTAAGGATGGGCAACACTTGGTTACCAAAAGATAGAAATACAAATG
The DNA here is from genome assembly GCF_025532065.1 of Leptinotarsa decemlineata. Classification (NCBI taxonomy): domain Eukaryota; kingdom Metazoa; phylum Arthropoda; class Insecta; order Coleoptera; family Chrysomelidae; genus Leptinotarsa; species Leptinotarsa decemlineata. The sequence goes on along the minus strand of NW_027412535.1, from coordinate 90,930 downwards.
CACGGAGCCACCAGCAGGAGCTAACCGCACATTTGTGGTTTCAGTTGATAGATCTTGTGTTTACAAGATGTCACGCAGGTAGCTATAGCTGCCTCCGTGGTGATTTTGATAGTTTTCTTGTAAACACAAGATCTATCAACTGAAACCACAAATGTGCGGTTAGCTCCTGCTGGTGGCTCCGTGCATTTGTATTTCTATCTTTTGGTAACCAAGTGTTGCCCATCCTTACACTTGGCTGCACCATACTGACGATGGGCCAAAAGCCCGAAACACGTGTCTATGGTTTGCCATTTTCTTGAGTGCTATGTCCGATATTAACTTCTGTTTCTATATCAAGACACTCAATAACTTTCATATTCGTATAATTTCCTGGACCCGGATGTCACGCAGGTAGCTATAGCTGCCTCCGTGGTGATTTTGATAGTTTTCTTGTAAACACAAGATCTATCAACTGAAACCACAAATGTGCGGTTAGCTCCTGCTGGTGGCTCCGTGCATTTGTATTTCTATCTTTTGGTAACCAAGTGTTGCCCATCCTTACACTTGGCTGCACCATACTGACGATGGGCCAAAAGCCCGAAACACGTGTCTATGGTTTGCCATTTTCTTGAGTGCTATGTCCGATATTAACTTCTGTTTCTATATTTATATATATATATATATATAAATATATATATATATATATATATATATATATATATATATATATATATATATATATATATATATATATATAGGAAAGTTATTGAGTGTCTTGATATAGAAAGAGAAGTTAATATCGGACATAGCACTCATGAAAGTGGCAAACCATAGACACGTGTCTATGGTTTGCCACTTTCATGAGTGCTATGTCCGATATTAACTTCTCTTTCTATATATATATATATATATATATATATATATATTTATATATATATATATATATCCTTAGCATCATTTTGCGTCCATCAATAGGCTCGGTACATTACATTTTGCTTCCGTGACTATTTTACGTCCGTATATCGGACGCAAAATAGTCATCGTAAATATCTCTCTAGATAAAGGACTGAAACCAACCATATTACAGATTCCCAACGGATATATTCATGGCTTGTTTCTGGTTGAGATAATTTTCCTTCTCTCCTTACCAGATGTCAGTAATAGACAATTCAATGGAAGTAAGTTAGTGCCAAAAATGAAAGTAAATATACATTTTTAGTTCATGACGATTGGGAGCGCGAGCGTTATATACATAATGTATATTTTCATTTCACTCCACGATTAAATTGACTCCTATTTGACCAAAACTCGTGGCAACCCTGTAATACCCATTAAACGTGACTTCGGGACTCCCAGATCAGAATTTCCATATATTTGTATTGAAGTCTGAGAAGTTGAAGTTGATAAACTATAAAAAAGTTATAACAAAAGCATAAGCAGTTACGATAACGTTATAAGTTTGATCATTACCGATCGAAGTTCCAAGGTTTGTCAATTCTGCTCGAATTAAAATTCTTAATGAAGTACCTAATATACTCATACTCCAAAAATAAAATATAAAGTTTCAATATTTTTATAAGTCGAGAATTACCATTTGTTCGGTGGAATGGCTGAGAATAAGCAATAAATTGTAAATTTATTTACAGTCTTTATTTAGAGTCTTATAGTCAAAAATAATTTTAAATTGCACATTTGAAGGTGAAATCAATTTTTAAGGCTTAGATAAAAAATCTATTGTCAACTTTGAAGATTGAAAGTTTGTACTACCTCGAATAATCCAACTAAAGTAAATCTATTTAATAAAATAATTCAAAAGTTGAATTTTGAGGGGCTAATCAAAATTGATTCATTCCTGAAAAAAACAACATTGAGGAAGTTATTCGAATATATAAGAACATAGAAATTAATGTAAAAGTAATTAGAATGAAAGTTACTAAAACAAAATTATTTTCAATTAAACTATCAGTGATCAGTCATTTAGGTAAAAATCCTAGAAAAGGGGGTAAACATCCCAAATAAAAAAAATTATAATAAAAAATAATTTTCATTATTTATAGTGATTTATTGGATATATAAATTGGTTCAAATAAAAAATTTGCAAAATTTCAAATATATAAAAATAATGTCTACTAAAATTAGAGAGTAAATACAGAAATACCAAAATCAAATTATTTTTATGAATAAAATTCTTGCTAATATTCGAGCTATATGATTAATAGAGGAATAAGATAAAATTTTTCGTAATCTAATTTGATTTAATCCTAAAATTCCTCCTACTATAGCAGAAATAAAAACAAAAAAATTTATTGTATTAAGATTATACGTTAAAATGACTATAGGACTCGATTTTTGCTAAGTTATTAGAGTGAATGCTATTTTTGCTATTCCAATTTTCACTCTAGAAGGGCTGAATTCAATTTTAAATTTATGAAAAAATTTAAATTTCTGAAAATGAATCCATTGAAATTATTTAATATCAAAATTGAAAACAAAACAACTACAGATGCCAATCTTTGCGTGATGAAATATTTTATTGCTAATTCAGGGGGGTATAATCTTTGCGGGGATTTCAATAAGGAAATAATTGAAAGAAAATTAATTTCCAAACCAATCCATATTCCAATAATTTAAATATATTTATAATTATGAAGAAAAGGGGTAAAACCTATATAAATGGGGTATGGATCCAGGAGCTTGATTAGCTTATCTTTATACATTTTAGTATTCAATGTACACAAATTTTTGATATTTGTAGAAATGGGTAATGCCATTAAATGTAATTCACGAGAGTGTGGTGGTGGGCAATTTCACACATGATTAATTCTATAAAAATTATCCTTGTCAGGTATCGCGCATTTTTGGCTAATTTATTATATTAGAGAAACTCTATGAGGGGGATTTTCCCCTATGTTTTCTTATACTTTTTCTTATAACTCATACCAAGGCCTTTATTAGAAAAAGCTTATGTAATTTTATATATATAAATTTTATATATATAAATATATATATATATATATATATATATATTTATATATATATTTATTTATATATATATATATATATATATATATATATATACAAATCAAAAAATAAATAAAATCTTCTTTGTCTATATATATATATATATATATATATATATATATATATATATATATATATATATATATATATATATATATATATATATATATATATATATATATATATATATATATACAGAGATATAGATATTATTGAGTGTGTATGATATAAATCAAAAGGAGGAAATTCGTGGACATGACACTCAAGAAATATGGAGGCAAACCGCGGACACGTGTTTCTGGCTATTGGCCTCATCAGCGCGGTGCAGCCAATTGCAAAGGTGGACAACAACTGGTTACAAAAAATGGAAAAAAAAACATCACATATGCACGGTGTCACCAACAGGAGCCAACCGCACATTTGTGGTTTCAATTAGAAGACCCAGCATTCCCAGGCATCATCTAACATCACCACGTAGGCAGCTATAGCTACCTGCGTGACTTCCGGGTCCAGGATATAGATACAGAGATATAGATATTATTGAGTGTGTATGATATAAATCAAAAGGAGGAAATTCGTGGACATGACACTCAAGAAATATGGAGGCAAACCGCGGACACGTGTTTTTGGCTATTGGCCTCATCAGCGCGGTGCAGCCAATTGCAAAGGTGGACAACAACTGGTTACAAAAAATGGAAAAAAAAAAACATCACATATGCACGGTGTCACCAACAGGAGCCAACCGCACATTTGTGGTTTCAATTAGAAGACCCAGCATTCCCAGGCATCATCTAACATCACCACGTAGGCAGCTATAGCTACCTGCGTGACTTCCGGGTCCAGGATATAGATACAGAGATATAGATATTATTGAGTGTGTATGATATAAATCAAAAGGAGGAAATTCGTGGACATGACACTCAAGAAATATGGAGGCAAACCGCGGACACGTGTTTCTGGCTATTGGCCTCATCAGCGCGGTGCAGCCAATTGCAAAGGTGGACAACAACTGGTTACAAAAAATGGAAAAAAAAAAACATCACATATGCACGGTGTCACCAACAGGAGCCAACCGCACATTTGTGGTTTCAATTAGAAGACCCAGCATTCCCAGGCATCATCTAACATCACCACGTAGGCAGCTATAGCTACCTGCGTGACTTCCGGGTCCAGGATATAGATACAGAGATATAGATATTATTGAGTGTGTATGATATAAATCAAAAGGAGGAAATTCGTGGACATGACACTCAAGAAATATGGAGGCAAACCGCGGACACGTGTTTCTGGCTATTGGCCTCATCAGCGCGGTGCAGCCAATTGCAAAGGTGGACAACAACTGGTTACAAAAAATGGAAAAAAAAAAAACATCACATATGCACGGTGTCACCAACAGGAGCCAACCGCACATTTGTGGTTTCAATTAGAAGACCCAGCATTCCCAGGCATCATCTAACATCACCACGTAGGCAGCTATAGCTACCTGCGTGACTTCCGGGTCCAGGATATAGATACAGAGATATAGATATTATCGAGTGTGTATGATATAAATCAAAAGGAGGAAATTCGTGGACATGACACTCAAGAAATATGGAGGCAAACCGCGGACACGTGTTTCTGGCTATTGGCCTCATCAGCGCGGTGCAGCCAATTGCAAAGGTGGACAACAACTGGTTACAAAAAATGGAAAAAAAAAAACATCACATATGCACGGTGTCACCAACAGGAGCCAACCGCACATTTGTGGTTTCAATTAGAAGACCCAGCATTCCCAGGCATCATCTAACATCACCACGTAGGCAGCTATAGCTACCTGCGTGACTTCCGGGTCCAGGATATAGATACAGAGATATAGATATTATTGAGTGTGTATGATATAAATCAAAAGGAGGAAATTCGTGATGTTTTTTTTTCCATTTTTTGTAACCAGTTGTTGTCCACCTTTGCAATTGGCTGCACCACGCTGATGAGGCCAATAGCCAGAAACACGTGTCCGCGGTTTGCCTCCATATTTCTTGAGTGTCATGTCCACGAATTTCCTCCTTTTGATTTATATCATACACACTCAATAATATCTATATCTCTGTATCTATATCCTGGACCCGGAAGTCACGCAGGTAGCTATAGCTGCCTACGTGGTGATGTTAGATGATGCCTGGGAATGCTGGGTCTTCTAATTGAAACCACAAATGTGCGGTTGGCTCCTGTTGGTGACACCGTGCATATGTGATGTTTTTTTTTTCCATTTTTTGTAACCAGTTGTTGTCCACCTTTGCAATTGGCTGCACCGCGCTGATGAGGCCAATAGCCAGAAACACGTGTCCGCGGTTTGCCTCCATATTTCTTGAGTGTCATGTCCACGAATTTCCTCCTTTTGATTTATATCATACACACTCAATAATATCTATATCTCTGTATCTATATCCTGGACCCGGAAGTCACGCAGGTAGCTATAGCTGCCTACGTGGTGATGTTAGATGATGCCTGGGAATGCTGGGTCTTCTAATTGAAACCACAAATGTGCGGTTGGCTCCTGTTGGTGACACCGTGCATATGTGATGTTTTTTTTTTCCATTTTTTGTAACCAGTTGTTGTCCACCTTTGCAATTGGCTGCACCGCGCTGATGAGGCCAATAGCCAGAAACACGTGTCCGCGGTTTGCCTCCATATTTCTTGAGTGTCATGTCCACGAATTTCCTCCTTTTGATTTATATCATACACACTCAATAATATCTATATCTCTGTATCTATATCCTGGACCCGGAAGTCACGCAGGTAGCTATAGCTGCCTACGTGGTGATGTTAGATGATGCCTGGGAATGCTGGGTCTTCTAATTGAAACCACAAATGTGCGGTTGGCTCCTGTTGGTGACACCGTGCATATGTGATGTTTTTTTTTTTCCATTTTTTGTAACCAGTTGTTGTCCACCTTTGCAATTGGCTGCACCGCGCTGATGAGGCCAATAGCCAGAAACACGTGTCCGCGGTTTGCCTCCATATTTCTTGAGTGTCATGTCCACGAATTTCCTCCTTTTGATTTATATATATATATATATATATATATATATATATATATATATATATATATATATATATATATATATATATATATATATATATAGAAACAGAAGTTAATATCGGACAAAGCACTCAAGAAAGTGGCAAACCATAGACACGTGTTTCGGGCTTTTGGCCCATCATCAGTATGGTGCAGCCAAGTGTAAGGATGGGCAACACTTGGTTACCAAAAGATAGAAATACTAATGCACGGAGCCACCAGCAGGAGCCAACCGCACATTTGTGGTTTCAGTTGATAGATCTTGTGTTTACAAGAAAACTATCAAAATCACCACGGAGGCAGCTATAGCTACCTGCGTGACATCCGGGTCCAGGAAATTATACGAATATGAAAGTTATTGAGTGTCTTGATATAGAAACAGAAGTTAATATCGGACAAAGCACTCAAGAAAGTGGCAAACCATAGACACGTGTTTCGGGCTTTTGGCCCATCATCAGTATGGTGCAGCCAAGTGTAAGGATGGGCAACACTTGGTTACCAAAAGATAGAAATACTAATGCACGGAGCCACCAGCAGGAGCCAACCGCACATTTGTGGTTTCAGTTGATAGATCTTGTGTTTACAAGAAAACTATCAAAATCACCACGGAGGCAGCTATAGCTACCTGCGTGACATCCGGGTCCAGGAAATTATACGAATATGAAAGTTATTGAGTGTCTTGATATAGAAACAGAAGTTAATATCGGACAAAGCACTCAAGAAAGTGGCAAACCATAGACACGTGTTTCGGGCTTTTGGCCCATCATCAGTATGGTGCAGCCAAGTGTAAGGATGGGCAACACTTGGTTACCAAAAGATAGAAATACAAATGCACGGAGCCACCAGCAGGAGCCAGCCGCACATTTGTGGTTTTAGTTGATAGAGTGCTTTGTCCGATATTAACTTCTGTTTCTATATCAAGACACTCAATAACTTTCATATTCGTATATATATATATATATATATATATATATGCTGAACTGGTTTTTCCGGGTATTTGATCCGTGTATGTGATATTATCTCTAATTTTACCGACGTTTCGACAAAATCTCATTTGTCATTATCAAGGTGTGCTGTTACGTGTTCAGAAATTTGTTGACCTTGCTCAACTCACTTCTTACTATAATGGTAAAATGGTATTCGTTATGTGTTCAGAAATAGATTAGTCCATAAACCCTCTACTACCTACTATTTAAACGTTGTTGAGTTTTACCTGCGTTCTTCTTCTTCTTAGTTGACCTCTTCTCCCCGTTAAGGTATTGAATATGAAATCTGAAGTTTTCACGGATAGGAATATGCTGAACTGGTTGGTGATATTATCTCTAATTTCATGAAATTAGAGATAATATCACATACACGGATCAAATACCCGGAAAAACCAGTTCAGCATATTCCTATCCGTGAAAACTTCAGATTTCATATATATATATATATATATATATATATATATATATATATATATATATATTGTTATGAAAAGACTCGAAATACAACAGTGTATGGGAATTAACAAAAACATCACGAAGGAATTCAGATACAAAAATACAGCAAGGCCACCCTGTACATATATTGAAACCCACAGCTTTGACCGGAAACAAGCAAATAAGAGTGGGAAATTCAAATATTAACATTCGTACATTGAAACGCAGCAAAATACAAAAAAGTGACAACCGATATAGGTTAGAAAGTAATGTCAGATAAAATTAAATTAACATCTGTTAAAAACGAAAAAGGCATGATAAACTAATTGTTATTATTTAGGAATGATGAAAAATTCAAAATTTAATATTGTGAATAACTTCCTTAGAAACTGACATGAAAAATATTTATATTTAAATATACATAAAAGTGAGGTTAACTATTTTTGTATGAAACTATAAAATGAAAATGTATCTAAATTTAAGAGCCATGTTAAATTTGTAGAATAGTTTGAAAATTTGTATATGTGAAAATTGATAGATGGTAACTAGGGGAACGAGATAGATTTTCAATTTTTTTATCAACAACGAGATTCTTCTTGAGACAACGAAAGAGACGTGACGCTAAATTTTTCTCTCCGTAAAATTTGAATTATGTAGTATATGAATTAAGAATTAAGCTGAATAGTAGTGAATACTGATTAGTAATAATAAATTCAGTGAAAGAACCTACCTGTCCAGTCAAGTCGAGTAAGAAATCCATGAGTTCCAGCTTCACAGATATATCACACCACACACACACTAGCGTTGGGGGAAAGTAAGGTATTTACTTAAACCATTCATAAACACTATATGCATATATTAATGAAAAGACCTACGAACTGAATAAGACTTCGAGAAAGGTTAATGCAGTCAAGCTGCTGGAAAATAAATCCATGAAAATGAAAATATAAAAAATAGAAAAGTACTATTTTGATCATTCTCATATTGATTTCAATTTGAGAGCCACCGGTAGACAGCTGTTTCAGCCTATGGGGCATCGTCAGTACCGGGCAGGCGGTCCTCGATTCAAGACAATATGTAAATGATCAAGAAAAGTACTTAATAAAAATAACAGCGTAAACGCAAGTGAGACATAACGGGAACCAACTATTGGTGTGACACTCAAGTCAACTTGCCGAGTTTTTATGTCAGTATTGGTGGTTTGACCAATCAACCGACAATTGCGGTAGCAGAAATTTGGGAAGCTTACCTGAAATGCCATCGGAAAACGAATCCACATGTTTCTAGAAATGATATGACATCGAGAAAGGTTAATGCAGTCAAGCTGCTGGAAAATAATTCCATTAAAATGAAAATATAAATAGATAAGTACTATTTTGATCATTCACATATTGATTTCAATTTAAGAGCCACCGGTAGACAGCTGTTTCAGCCTATATTGGGCATCGTCAGTACCGGGCAGGCTGTCCTCGATTGAAGACAATATGTGACGGCGGAAGGTGATCTTGAATTTAGACAGGTTGGAGCCTGGCTTCCTTACCCTTTGGACTGATGTTTGCCAGAAGGACAAACGGGTCGAAGACAATATGTGAATAACCAAGACAAGTACTTAATGAAAATAACTGCGTAAACCCAAGTGAGACATAAGTGGAACCACCTATTAGTGTGACACCCAAGTCAACTTGCCACTTGGGCGTTACAAACTTTCTTGTAAAATAACAGATCTGAAATTAGAAAAAGAAAAACTGAGGAACGAAGTGGAGTTGTTGAGAACACAAAGTAAATGGAATAATATAGTAAAATATGGATTGAACCAAGAGCCTCATTCAATAACAACCGAATTTATAACAGAAGAACTGAAAAAATTATTAAAAATCGATATTCAGGAATATCAACTTAATAATAATTATTGTCTGGGGAAAACAAAGAATTGTTCTGTTAAAATTGAATTTACATCATTTCTAACAAAGCAAGAGATATTTGAAAGCGTGAAGCTGTTGAAAGAAACTGGCATAGTAATTGCTCAAGACTTAACTTCAATTCAACAGGAAGAACTGAAAGTTTTTAAAAGACACTTAATAAAGAGAAAAAGGTTAAGTGTTACAGTAAAAGACAAGTTGGTATTAGATAACCAGGAATATACTGTAGAATATCTCCAGGAACTAGAAAATAAACAAACATTTTCCCAAAAGCCAAGTAGTGTTCTATCTATTCCTGCACAAGAACTTCTTCGACCGGCCAGTAAGTCCGAGGAAGAAGACGAACAACTTATAAAAAACCTATCCTGTTTCAACTGGAGCTGCGAAAAAACAATTTAAACCATATAGACCAGCAGACAAATATGTAAAAACAAGATCCACTTCGTAGTAAAACCATTAAATCATATTTTACATTTTGTTTTTTTTATGTGTATCATATTCAGAAGATCATTCGGTGAACTTTAGGAATGGATTCTTATATAAGAGATTTTTGAATTGAAACAATGCCAACTTACCCTCTGAATAGCCTTCAAGAAGTGAAAGAGGTCTTACAAATTAATAATAATAATTACAAAAACTTCAAAATAATTCATAATAATATCTGTAGTATTGGGAAAAACATAGATGAATTCAAAATATTCATTGAAAGACTTGATACATCTTATGACTTTAAGGTTACACCACTCTCTATATATAGCCAGGGTAGTTTAAATTAAAACGATGGCGTGATCATGTTCATTAAAATCACATATGTACCACTTACATGATCTTATTTCAATAAATGGAAGTGTTTTAATCAAAACAAAAATTAAATCTGAAGATGATGTAATTATCATATATATACTTTCTACAGATCCCCTGCGAGTGATGTTGATAATTTTCTCGAGAAACTAAATGATATATTGGGTGCGGATAAAGAAGACTGTAATTGTATCATGTTATTAGGAGACATAAATATTGATTTATCAATAGAAAATGAGGCATCAAGAAATTACTTGGACCTTCTAGGCGAATATGATTTTCATTCAGCAATTAATTTCCCAACTAAAGTGAAAAACAAATCAATTACATGCCTAGATCTTATTTTTATTACTCCAGATCATAATAAGTAACAAAATTTAATCGAAAAGTAAATGAAGCAATAAATATTTCGAAATAATAAACGATTCCATGATAACCAAACTTGTTCAAAGATCGAGTGGAATGAAGTTATCTGTCCCCATTCAGATCTCGATTCTGTAACAAATAAATTTATTGATGTAATTAATAATTGTATTGAAAAATCAACCAAAAAAATGAAAATTAAAAATAAAGTCAGTTGGTGCAAAGAATTATATGTATCATAAATTGAAGAGGAATCCATATGATGAAACATTGAATATATACGAAAGGAAAAAGAAGTTGAGTAGTCTATTGAGCAAGAAAAAAAGCTATTACAGAAATCGCGTGAAACAAGAACGAAATATTTCAAAAAAACTCTGGCAAACAGTGAACGAAGTATTGAAAATCCCTGGCTAAGGAAAAATGAACGAAATCAAAAATAAAACTGGCGAGCGTATCAGTAATCCAGCAGAAATGGCTGAAATATTCAACAACTATTTCCTAAGCGTTGGTAGAGATTTGGCATAAGAAATCAATAGAGAGAGACAAAAACTATATTGATAAAAAAAAAGTAATACTAGATTCTATCTTCTCACCAACTTCTGAGAGTGAAGTAATACATTTCATAAATGATTTGAAAAATAAAAAATCTCCAGGATACGATGGCATAAAAGCGGAAACTCTAAAAATTATCTCAAAGTATATAAGTTCTCCTCTGGCTTATACCCGGTGTCCCAGAGCTTTTAGGCTTTTAGGCTTTTGTTCTGCAGTTACCTGCAGAACAAAAATTAAAACAAAAATATGTATCATAGGAGAACACAAGCACTTTCATGCAGCATAGCAAAATCCACCCCCTGGTAAACAACCCCCAAGAAACCACCCCTAACTTTTGTTTTTCAAATGGCACGCCCATGTTTGTTTTGGTTCAACTTACAGTCTTTTTCATTTCTTGGTCAATGATGTATCATGGTAGGTAGAATGACATGCAGAATCATAGAAAATAAAAACACAAATGAAATATTAATGTTTAAGGTCATCTGTATTTTGATACATGATACTACAGAAAATGTTCGAAATGTTGACCAGCACTTGCCACACATGCTTCAAGTCGCCGAATCAGCGCGCGACTACAGGAAGCCCTAATCATTTCCGGAGTAACGGTATGACAAGCCTCTAAAATTTTTTGGGTTAAATCGTCAATATTCATTGGTTGTGTTTCGAAGGCAACTCGTTTCAGATATCCCCACAGGAAAAAGTCCAGTGGCGTGAGATCTGGAGAACGTGCAGGCCATCGCACAGGTCCACTATTTCCAATCCAACGGTCTCGAAAAGTATCATTGAGGAATGTAGTAACTACATTATGGTTATGTGCAGGAGCACCATCTTGTTGCCACCACATTTGTTGTCGTTCTTCAAGTGGAATATCTTCCAGTAGGGCAGGTAAACAATTTTCCAAGAAATGTAAATATCGGTGGCCCGTCAAAGTGTCTTGGAAAAAATGGGGCCCGATGAGTCGTCCATTATGTAAACCACACCACACGTTCACACCCCACATTGTTTGGAAATTGGTTTCTCTAATCCAGTGAGGGTTGTCCTGTGACCAATAGTGCATGTTATGTCGATTAACAGTACCATTATTATGGAAGCGGGATTCGTCACTCCACAAGATTTGATTGAGGATGTTTGGATTGTCATGGACTAAAACTTGAATGTGAGCAATGAATGCCGTTCGTCTTTCGAAATCGGTAGGTCTGAGTCCTTGGTGTAAATGAATTTTGAAGGGATGATACTTGTACTGTTTGAAAATTTTTTGCACAGATGACTTACTGATCCCAATCTCTACCGCCAATGCACGAACCGAAATATGAGGATGTGCTTCGGCGTAGGCCAACACATTTATGCAATTTTCCTCAGTTCGCACGGGAGTAGGATGTAGTTGATCTGTTTTTCCTGGAAATGATACCGTTCGCATGGTATTTTCTACATACGAAAACGTATTACGACCTGGTTGTCGACGATCAGGAAAGCGCTGCCCATACAGCCTCTCCGCAGCACGTTTATTATTTCGGCATTCACCAAAAATTAAAAGCATATCAACGTATTCGTTGGGAGTGAAGGTAAAAGGCATTTTGATATACAACAACAATATCACGACTGATGGCAATGTGTCATCCAGATATCAGAGGAATGAAAGGAAGCACAAAAAGTTCTAACATTTTATCGCCTCTTTTTCTGCGTAGCGTCCACTTTTTCTGGTGTCTACAATGCAGAACAATTCGATCAGTTCAGTTAATAGTACCCACTAACGTATTCAATTTTCTCGAACAATTATGATATATCATTGGTTGAGAAATAACAAGAGCTGTCAGTTGAACGACAAACAACATGGGGTTGCCATTTGAAAAACAAAAGTTAGGGGTGGTTTCGCAGGGGTTGCTCGCGAGGGGGTGGATTTTGCTCTGCTACATGAAAGTGCTGGTGGTCTTCTATGATATACATTTTTTTTTCAATTTTTTTCTGCAGGTGACTGAGATATCTGCTGGCCTAAAAGCTCTGGGACACCCGGTATAATGATGCTTTCAAGCTATCAGTTATTCCCGTGCATAAAGGAGGAGATAGATAAAATATTATAAATTACAGACCAATTTCACTCATAACAAAATCAAGTAAAATAATAGAAAAAATCATTAAACATAGACTAAATGAATTTCTCAACAAATACCATATCCTGTCTACTTCACAGTAAGGTTTTAGGGAACAGAGGACGCAATTCACGCACAAACAAATGCCGTCTATGAATATCTGCACCAAGGAATACCATGAATAGGAGTTTTTTAGATTTATCAAAGGCATTCGATACCGTTGACCACGGCATACTATTGGCTACTCTGCATGACATTGGCATCAGAGGTTCAGCCTACAATTTATTCAAAAGTTATTTGAGTAACAGTAAACAAAAAGGAAAAATCGGAAATATAACAAGCACCGAAGAAACAATAACGTGTGGAGTACCTCCAGGAACGGTACTAGGGCCTGTGTTATTTACAATATTTATATTTGGATAACCTTCTTCTATAGGAAAAAGATGGACAAATACTTAGTTTTGCGGATCATATTGTGATAGCTTACACGGCTGAAAATTTGTATGATCTAAAAGTCAAAGGAGAAGATGACTTGTAGATAGTAGACTCCTCTCGTTGAACATTGAAAAACACATAACCTATCGTTCAGTAGTCTTGAAACTTCTCTTCCCCACTTTAACTTAACCATTCAACCAGATTTGAAAATTGAACCTGTGAAAAAAATAAAATATTTAGATATATTTCTAGATTCACAGTTGAGATGAAATGAGCATACATAATATCTTGTGAAGAAATTGCGTTATCTATTATTCAGATTTTAATAATTTATACATTACCTAGACCTCCAACAAAAAAAAAAATTGTGTACAAAAGTTTAGTGGAAACTCATTTGAATTATGGGATAATAGCGTGGGAAGTGTATCACGAACTTACCTGAATCTGACAGAAGTTTCTCAAAGACGATTCCTTAAAATGATTCTAGAGAAAGATCTAAGGTATTCTAGTGATTCCCTCTACTCTGAAACACAAGGAATGGACACAAGACAACTATATACTGTACAAGTATGTATTAAGGCATATTTGAACAAAAAAAAATTGAAAGTACTTACTCATTCCTACAGTTCAAGACAGAAAAATAGGCATATTATCAGAAAAATTAACAAAACAGTCAGTTTCAATTACATAGCCACGAAATTGTACAATTACCTCACGGACAATTTGAAAATGGAACCCTCTCTAAAAAATTCAAGAAACATTTGAAAACATTCTTAACTGAAACAGAAAGAAAGGAAATACGTGAAATTATAGAAGAGTTAAAAAAAATATTGAATGCTTTTATTTATACAGAGATTGTATTTTCAGATGTTTGTAGTGTTTTATTTTATATTGAGTGTATTTTATTCAGTGACACTCTATTGTACTAATTTACTGTAGTTTTTATTTATACAAAATTGTGAATAATGAATGGAGAAAAGAGAAATGAAACTTTCTATGTTTTTTACCACTTTTATTTGTAACTAACGTTACGGACATTTTCAAACTTATTCAATAAACTATATATAGAAGTGGTAAAAAACAGAAAGTTACATTTCTCTTTTCTCCATTATGATTTTCTACCACGTAGTAACGGCTACATCCATCAATTTATCGAATTATTATTGTTAATTTGATTTAATTTTTCAGAAGTTTTCAGATGTTACATTATCCGGTGACTCTTTTTGTCCTAATTTATTTTAGTGTTTGATTTATACAAAAACTGTGAAACATAAATGGTTATTCTATTATATTCGATATCTGGATCCTAATATTTTCTACCCATATTGTTTTAAATTATCATAATTGTTCTATTTTGTTATTGTTATTGTTCTGTAATTCACCAACACACAGGGTTTTACCCTCAGTGAAAGTTTGTGTTAATTCATTAAGGTAGGTATATTGTATTCCATATACTCCATTTTATATTTATGCATTGTAATTTACTGATGAATAAATATATATATATATATATATATATATATATATATATATATATATATATATATATATATATATATATATATATATATATTTATAACAGAATAATTAGTGACTGGATTAACTATAAATCGATTTAATTCGTGAGGTTGCAGTCAATAGCTGGGCTGTTACAAAGAAAACTCTTTGTTATATGTCAAGCTTTCGGTATATTTCACACCTTCGTCAGGACAACTACAATAATAAGATTATATATCTTGTAAAAAATATATAAATATGGAGAACTTACTAACGTGAGAATAAAATATAAAATGGTTCAAAAACAGATAGAAAAACATTAATAAATGACAGTTAATAAAAATTTTGGCTGACAATGTCAAGTGGGAAAATTCTGAATGATACTCGAATTACTAGATTTTTTATTTTCTTTATCATATTTCAGTAGGTACGTGTAAATTTTGCTGAGACTATCAATATCAGTTCGTTTATTCATTGAATGTTCTTCGTTATTAATATGTATCATTTCCAAAAATATTCTTTTCGTTGTATTGGTTTCTCTATCTAAAATATTTGGATTTTCAAAATTCATTTTATGATCCTCCGAATTAACATGTTCTGTTAATGCACAAGAATTAACATTTCGTCTACAGTCGCTCTTATGGGAAGTGATGCGACTACTTAGAGGTCTAGATGTTTGTCCTATATATGTTTAAGAACAATCCATACAAGAAATTTTGTATACTAAATTGGATTTTTGTTTATTTGAAATTGGAGCTTTTACTTTACTGTATAATTTAGATATAGAAGTGACATTTGTTTTAGATATTTTGAGGTTATTATTTCGGAATACATTAATTAATTTTGGTGTCAATTCTTGAATATATGGGAGTGATTTATATATGAATGAAGGTATAACGTTGTTATGTTCAACTTCTTCATTATTATTTTGAAAGAACAAACTTTCAAAATAATAATGAAGAAGTTGAACATAACAACGTTATACCTTCATTCATATATAAATCACTCCCTTATATTCAAGAATTGACACCAAAATTAATTAATGTATTCCGAAATAATAACCTCAAAATATCTAAAACAAATGTCACTTCTATATCTAAATTATACAGTAAAGTAAAAGCTCCAATTTCAAATAAACAAAAATCCAATTTAGTATACAAAATTTCTTGTATGGATTGTTCTGAAACATATATAGGACAAACATCTAGACCTCTAAGTAGTCGCATCACTTCCCATAAGAGCGACTGTAGACGAAATGTTAATTCTTGTGCATTAACAGAACATGTTAATTCGGAGGATCATAAAATGAATTTTGAAAATCCAAATATTTTAGATAGAGAAACCAATACAACGAAAAGAATATTTTTGGAAATGATACATATTAATAACGAAGAACATTCAATGAATAAACGAACTGATATTGATAGTCTCAGCAAAATTTACACGTACCTACTGAAATATGATAAAGAAAATAAAAAATCTAGTAATTCGAGTATCATTCAGAATTTTCCCACTTGACATTGTCAGCCAAAATTTTTATTAACTGTCATTTATTAATGTTTTTCTATCTGTTTTTGAACCATTTTATATTTTATTCTCACGTTAGTAAGTTCTCCATATTTATATATTTTTTACAAGATATATAATCTTATTATTGTAGTTGTCCTGACGAAGGTGTGAAATATACCGAAAGCTTGACATATAACAAAGAGTTTTCTTTGTAACAGCCCAGCTATTGACTGCAACCTCACGAATTAAATCGATTTTATATATATATATATATATATATATATATATATATATATTATATATATATATATATATATATATATATATATATATATATATATATATATATATATATATATATATATATATATATATATATATATATGTTTTTTCCGGGTGTTCATCCGTTGTGTACTATTCGATAGTTGACGTTTCGCCATCATCTCAGATGGCATTATCAAGACGAGTTACTGCTTCGCTTCGAGAGGTGTAGCTGATGTTAGGTTCTTCTTGTGGTGTTTTTATATGGTTTCACTTGCGTAAGTTGTATGGATTTGTTACCTGTTTTTCCACCTGAGGGTTGTTGATGGCTTTTGGCAGTTCTCCTACCTGTTTTTCTACCTGAGGGTTGTTAATGGCTTCTGGCGGTTCTCCTACCTGCGATGGTTCATTATCAATTTGTGGTTGTCTTTGGGGGTTGTTTTTAATTATTGTATTCCAAATCCTTGGGATGTTTAGTGGGTCATCCCTTTTGTTGATGAGGCCTTGCTTTTCGATTTCGATAGCTTCCCTGATTTGTCGAATTCTTGGATTTTGCACCTGTGCTATCTGTTTTGTGGACTCAAAATTAATCTTGTGACCTGTTTGTTGATGGTGTTGAAAGAGGGCAGATGAGGCTTGTTTTGTTCTTATCGAGTTTTTGTGCTCCTGGTAGAGGGAGCTCCGATGGGTCCCTCCCTATCGCCCGTAATCGCAAACCTGCTCATGATGCACTTCGAGAAAGAAGCGCTTAACAACGCTCGCCTCAAACCAACCCTGTGGAAAAGATACGTAGACGACATATTCATCATCTGGCCCCACGGAAAACAAGAACTAGACCGGTTTGTGACCTACCTGAACAACATCCATCCCCGCATCCAGTTCACTACCGAAAGAGAGGAGAACAGACAGCTACCTCTCCTAGACCTACTTATAACACGATAACCAACTGGCAACGTGGGTTATACAGTTTACCGAAAACCCACACACACCAACCGCTACCTACAAGCAGCATCATACCACCACCCTACCCAGCTACAATCCGTAGCCAACACGTTAATATCCCGCAGTTTTCGCCTAACAGAACCAACAAACAGGGCAACAGAATTGAGGGAGACAACAAAGGCTCTGCGACAAAATGGCTACGGACCAAAGATAATTCAAAGAGCCATCGACAGACAAAGAAGTACCAAAAAAACATCCACTAGATCGACAGAAGACTCTTCACACGACAGACAATCTGTGACACTACCTTATGTCAAAGATGTGACCAACAAAATCGGGAGAATCCTAAGACGTAAAAACATCCGAACAACACACAAACCGCACAAAACGATATCCAGTTGGCTGCCCAGACCGAAAGAGAGAATTTCCTTAGAAAACCAAGGAGTATATAGTATCACATGCGGGGACTGTGGTCAACAATATATCGGTCAGACCAACAGACGTATATCTGCCAGAACCCAGGAGCACAAAAACTCGATAAGAACAAAACAAACCTCCTCTGTCCTCTTTCAACACCATCTACAAACAGGTCACAAGATTAATTTTGAGTCCACAAAACAGATAGCACAGGTGCAAAATCCAAGAATTGGACAAATCAGGGAAGCTATCGAAATCGCCTCATCAACAAAAGTACACAACGGATGAAAACCCGGAAAAACAACACATCATATTCTACCATCCGTGAAAACCTACATTGTAATATATATATATATATATATATATATATATATATATATATATATATATATATATATATATATATATATATATATTTCTTGAGGTTCATTGGCGGTAGATTCGGATACATTTCATTGAACTTTCTACATGTTCTGCTGATAATTTTGTCACACTGTCCAAAAATAATAAACAAATTCATAAGAACTAAGTTTGAATAGTTTTGTTCCATCGTTTTGAAGGTATTTGCAACTTCTGAAGTGACGAAAATGTCGATATTATTAGGAGAATGTCACAACGCTACTGTCAAATAGTAATCATGGCCTGCTTACCAAATACCGAATGGAAATACCATTCTGAAGGGACATTTTCACAAATAAATGTTCATAAGTCCGAAACTTGACTAGTTAGGTATAGGTATGATATACATAGAAAGAAAGCAAATTTCAGCAGCTTTCCGAATTTTCAATGATATACAGGGTGTTCCATATAAAATAATCAAATTTCAGCAACTTTTTCAAGCAAACGAAAAAACTGTATTTTTTTACCACCCTGTATTGAAGTAACGGAGTTTAGGCTGACGTGTGGGAAGTGTCCAAGTATCACCTAACTCCAAACCAAATTTCGATATCATAGTACTTCTTAACTAAAAGATATCGGCATTTTTAGAAGTCATGATTTTCGAAGAAAAAAATTGAAATTAATTTTTATTCCGAAAACGGTAACAGATAGGTATAGGGAAATATCAAAAAAAGTTGTCGTGCAATTGTTGGAGATTCCAAAAATAATATTATATACAGAGTGTTCCATTTGAAAAATCAAAGTTGCTACTGCTTTCTAATAGAAGCGGCAACACCGCATTGTCGAAAATATTTTAGTTGGCTAGAGAATGTCCGAATATGCCCTCCATTAAATTTTCAAAGTGATCCGTTGTCTGGTTCACCAGAAACGTCTAATGTGCCATCCACCGTGAATCAGCCTATATATATCATTCCAGAACTGCTACCGCAGTTGTTGGTTGATTGTTCAAACCATCATTAGTGACATAAAAACTTGGCAAGTTGACTTGGGTATCACACCAAGTATTGATCGATTTTTGGGAGAGAAAGTAACTCTATACGCATATATGTTTAGATCATACAAATAAGTAACTTTCACACAAACTGAAAAAAAGCCCTCCTGAAACAGCTGCTTTCAAATAAACATCGAATTACACGCAAAAAAATTATTCTGAATCAAATACTTTCATATGAACACTGAATTATACAAAAAACTTTTTCCTCAACTCAGTTTGTATTCCAAACATTCTAACTGAATAATATATCATTCACAGGACTTCCGCACGATATGCTGAATGAAAGGTGAATGAGGTAAAAATGTCATTTACATGAAACACTATCATCCTCACTGGTAGACATCGATGTTTCGCCGTGAGATACTTGCCTTAGGGCCCTTCAGTACCAAACTGGATAAGAAAAAACACAATCCATTCATAAATTACGATTTTATGTCACGGAGTGAATTTTATCTATTCATGTCATCGATGACTTTGTAATGACATTCATTTGCTTATTTGAGTAAATCCCAGCCATAATTTTTTTTTATCAAGATGGAGTAGTAGAAAGCCAAACACTTTCTTTCCCAATAATTTTTCTCTTCCACTAATACTGTATTTGTATTATTAAAACTTCATTGTCATTATAGATTAACTTTTTTTAAAAATAATCAGAACATTTTATTAAAACAACGATAAAAATAAATTGAAAACAAAAATTAAAATAAATTGGCGCTCCGGGGCGACTTCATTGATTCCAGTGGCGCATTTGCTTTTTCAGCTGCAGGAAAACCCGGAAAACCCTGCAGCACCACATCATCTGAAGATCTTGATCTAACAATGTCCTCTCTTTTATAAAACAAAATGTAGGGTGTCTCCAGAGGCTCCAATAAATTCAATGCATGACCAAGGCGTAATAATGACCAAATTCAAAGCCAGAACCACAGTGAACAATGACTGCATGAATATTATAATAGTGGTCTGATAGGTTGAAATGTTCATCTATTTCGAACCTTCCAAAGAGTTTCTTGCATCCGTTAGAGGTTGAGTCTTGTTTGAAAATCATCAGTGTTATTATTAGATTGACTGGTACCTCAGCTATACTTGTTTCCTTATGAAAGTCAGTTAGTTTGGCGCATGTTTGACAGTACAGTCGATCATCACCTGTTGAAAATTCCATTTTCAGATGATTTAACAATAAGCTTTGCACGGACTGGTTATTAGTCATATTAGGAAAAGCTAGATGAAGTTCCAGAAATAACATAAGTTTTCGGTACTTCTTGAACATTCATCACAAAGTAAACAAGTGAGTATTTTTCCAGCAAAAGATTTACAAACACAAGACGAGATGGGCTGTACGGAATCATTCAGTCCAGAGCGGTCAGGAGTATTGATTTTGCTATTGTTTTGCTCACGAAGAGTATTCAACAAGAACCCCAAAAATTCGGAACAATCCTCTTGTTGTCCTAACGAGTATCTAGTGGACTTCAAAGACTCCAGGAAATCGGTTGGAGAGAAAGATGATACCTTCTTTCGAAACTGCAGCTGCATGAACAGGTGTTTGAGTTTCATGAATAAATAGAAAACATTCCCGTTCTCGTTCATCATTTGAACTTCGTTCTTGAAATTCTTCGTCATGAACAACACTTGTAAAAAGCTATTCATGTAGCTAGTGTTTCCTAAATTATCCAATCCAATTTTCTTCTCTAGATTTTCAGAACAACTATCTACTGATTCGTAAGGAAAAACATGTTTCACAGAATCTCCATAAGAACCTTTTCTCAAGCTGCGATCGATCCTTCCAAGTGAAGAAAGGTTTCGTAGAGGGATCGATTCGGCTCTTTCTTCATGAAGCTCTTCCACTGAAAGGGAACTAGTTCTACGAGGACTGCAACTCATATTTGGGGGGCAAGAATGACCCGAGTCCACTGACCGCACTGAAAAAGAAGAAGATGGATCAATCACTTGTGAATTAACCTTGATAGGAGACTGATGAATATCCACATATCTCGGCTTGTTTCGAAGAGGTTTCAGTTCCGTACTGAAATTAGGGCAATGCATGATCTCATCAAAATTATGTGAAGGAGGAATAGTTCCAAGGACTGAAGCAGCATTGCCACGTTGAATAGCAATACTAATTATTTTCTGTCAAAAAAGAGGTACAAGGGTGATCTTTCGTTGCTTGGCCTATTCTCCTTTCGAGTTCATGAACGAATAACAGAGACTCCGGGCCATAAACACCAAAAGTTTCAACCGCTACTGGATGAAACAGATAGTTGTTTCCAAGATTTTGGTATTTTTTTCTTTTCAATTTCTCACCAGACAATGCTGCAGTTCCAGCAGAATGGAACTTTCGGCTAGATGGGAAGCCGCGACCGTGTCAACGCAAGTGAAGTCCCATACCACAGGTTTACCGTATTTCCATGGTATGAGAGACATACCATGTGGTCGTTTACCATCATTTCGACTGGTACCTAAGGGTTCCAGAATTGCAGGAACATCCGCTGACAACATAGCTCGTTCCAATAGGTCTTTCACTTGGTGATGTCGAGATGTACGCACTTCTCCTGCAACTCAAACCATGTATACCTTTCTCATCAACTTTCTCATCTACAACATTTTGAAAGGCCCTATATATACATTGATACCATATTTTTTCTGAAATGATGTATTTTTGAGACACTCCATACACATTGATTGAACTGTCATATTTTTTCTTAAATCTGATTCATCAGTCATCATTATCAATATAACACTTTCGCGCTTCCAAATTTTATCGATATCCTAACCGTTCATGCCTAATTTTGAAACCGGCAACGCTACATCTCTCTGTAAACAAGGATTTATCTTACAACTGGCAACACCCTCTTGCGCTAGCAACGTATAACTCCGATACCATCTTCATCTCTCTTTGCATCGATTACGTCACACGTGTCTCTCACTCTTACACACACGCACACACACACACCTTTATATGAAACATCAATTCTTTCCCAAATCTGAGTATATTATCCTATCTTCTACAAGGAAATGACGTTACAATTTCCCTAATATTTTATGGAAATCCAAAAATGCAGTCAAGTATAGAGAATGAGTCAATTTCGATCCCGACAAAATGACCGCTATAAATATCAATAATTCGCATTCATATCCAATATCTCACGTTGGTGTCGAGTCTAAGGACAACGTCAACGACGCTAACGACCCAGATTCAAATTTCATATCGATACGTTTTTTTAATTTAATTTCACTCAGAGTGCCGATGATCACCAGGACCACTTGACTGGTGCGCGACAGAGGAGCTCAAAGTTGAAGGTCTGAGCGGTGAGGGGGAGACTCAAGGGGGCCCACGCTTTTTGAATATCTCCAATACTCAATCCATCCTTCTTTGCACCGATTACGTCACACGTTTCTCTCATTCACTCACTGAAGTTTCTCTCTGAAACATTCACCAACAACGCACAATCTGAAGTGTGCCAGAACCTGCTTTGTTCATCTACTATTGCAGAGAAATAACTCACGAGATTCTCAACCATGTGAGGGCGGCAATGGAAGCTCATTTATACCATTGTATGGAGGTTGGTGGAAACGTTTTTGAACATTCACTATGAAACTTTTTTTTCTTCTCATTGTCCAGTCATCATATTTTGATTCAAGAATTAATAAAAATTCTCTTTTTCTGATTTATTGCTTCCATATTTGTCTCCACAACGAATATGTCAAAATGTGTCTCCCTGTATACTACTGTTGGGGTGTTTTTTAATTATTCCTGAAAATCATTGTTCCAAAAGTTATTCAGGGTGGCTCGTTTTCAACTCAAATAATTTGTAGCTCCCGAAACATTGTCTTTAGACCATAAGTATTATACTTTGTTGAAATCTGCTCATCATGAAGCATCTGATAATGCGAGACAATATAGGGTGATCCATTTAAAAAAATGAAGACATGCTCTATGGGTGCCCTAGGGAAATTAACATCAAATGTAAATATGTCAAAATGTGTCCTACTGGATACTATTGTTGACATGTGTTTTATTTTTTCCTATAAATCATTGTACCAAAAGTTATTCAGGGTGGCTCCTTTTAAATGGAATGCACTGTGTATATCAATGGAGAGAAGTTGTACTTCAGTCGTGTGGTCTGAAGCACACTGGCTCTTTTATTCAACACGCATTCATGCACGCAATAATTGATCATGAGATTGAAGAGAGGAGAAGGTTTGCCACTAGTATTCCTGTACTTTCATAGTATCATCAGGTATAAAATCTTTAATATCACACTTTCTCTTGGAAACACCATCTTCACCTGCCAGTTCATATATATTCAAGCCATCTATCTTTTCAAATTTGTATCGACCAGAAAATTTTTCACTCACCTTTGCATCTTTGATGCATCTGATTTATTTTTTTTTTCAAACGAAGTCTTCTTCTAACGATACTGGTCTATGTCTCAAATTAAATCGTTGTTCAGTTTTTATTATGTGCTTTATTCAGTTTTTCTATAACAGAGTTACGAATATCCGTCGAAATAGCCCTAAAAATAGTTTTCGCGCATGCCGTCAATTAATCAACATTGGGCTTACCTAGTACATTTCCATTCCTATCTTATTTAAATTGTCTTTCGTCTGTACCATTATACGGTTGTATTTGCTCAAAAAAATTTGGTTCCGGATGTGAAGGGGATCAGTTATAGATTTCACACCATACTCTTTGATGAAACCTTCACTTTAAACTGAACATCAAGAATCAGCTGTTCGCATAGAAAAGAACAGAGTGAACTTACTGAACTGATCACACAAACAGTTGAAATATACCAATAATATCCAAAGTGGTCCGGATGAAACCCAAGGGGTCCACGAGAGACTCGGTAGGGATTTACGTTGGCGTGACCAAAAGAAGAACTGAAATGTGGGCTTGACTCATCTATCTATGTAGGCAGATAATATTTCGAGAAGCTCAGCGACTGTTACATGTTGAAAATTGCAAATTGAGTATAACGTGTCGAGACTTGCAGAGCGCCGCTGCTGCCGTCGTTCGCAAGACTACTTCAAACGTGCAAAGGAAACGGAAAACAACTTGTGTGTGTGTGCTTGTGATATTGCATGAACTTGTTTGATATTCCACCAATATAAACATTATTGTTTTACTCTTAGCACACCGAAAGGAAAGTGAAATTTTGATTGTTTCCTTCTGCTGTTAGTGAATGTCAAAATGGATTGAATAACTTTTTTCATTGATCAACTTCACTTTCTAGACATCCACTCACTGCACAATCAATTGATCAATTAATCAATCAATGTCAACTTTTTAATCGAAGAGTGGTCTATGCTGAAAAAAAGTTTGGGAACCTCTGAAGTATACTCGTGTTGTTTCGTACTTGGTACTGAAGGAATTTTTGTTGAAATATATTGCCAGTATTTCTGTATGTTACGCTAAGACTCCATTTCCCCAGCATTGGTACTTTGTTCTGGTTTGTGTTCTGTCCCAGACACATTTCTCAAGGTTATCTTGATTACATCACATCACATCACATAATTACAAAAGGAGATTAGTTTTTTTGTTGAACTAGTTTGTTTACATCTTTGTGAAGTGGATGGAGGGACACAAGACTTTTTATGTTGCTACTTGCCATGAAACAGATTCAAATCATTAAATAAAAATAGTATTCCACCCGAGAGAAATGTTCATTTCTCAATAACCGTAGGGATATCCCGGACCGTTCACCATTTCAGGTAGGAAAAAAAATATGTTTTTTTGAACCAGAAAACCATATTTTTTTAAGGACAAAACACAAGCACTACAGGAAAATCCTTAAGTCGCTTTAAGAGCGATGCCTGTGCGACAAGAGTGATCCACACTGGATTTGAATCGTTGAAGACTAAATCCATTTGTAAAAATGTTCTCAGGAAGTTAATTCAGCATAAACGCAGTTCTCCAAATGAAAGAATTCCTGAACAGTGAAGTTAGATGTGTAACGAGTTGAACCTCAAAATGATGAGCAGCCACAGTCCGTCGCGTATTTCTGATGTGTACCGTACTTAAACACTTCCCCTAATAGTAGATATAGAACAGAAACAAATCTACAACCTCTCTTCGATGTTCCAGACTATCAAAGTTGCAAGTGATATTCATTTCTCAATGACCATTTCTCGCAAGTAGAATAATTTACTTCATAATTATCTATATTAGGAATATTATTAGAAAATGAGAATCATTTTTGAGGGATATCCCGAAGCGTTCACCGTTTCAGGTAGGAAATAAGTAAGTTTATTTTGCCCCAGGAAACCATTTCATGTAAATTCACAGGGTCGTTGACCGTTTGTTCCTATCATACACAATATGGTTCACCTAACAGATTCACCTAACTGTAGTCCTCCTGTCACATGTAAGATTTTTTAATCGTCAACCAAGCCAACATTTGATGAAAATCTAACAGCTTTTCCAGACATATTCATACAATAAACCAGATATGAACATAGTATGAACACGTGTTGCGGTTTCGTTAACTGCGAAAATATACGAGGACATAGCGTTCTCTCATAATTAAAGAAGTCTTAGTTTTGCTTTGATAAATATTCAACATATTATCATTCAAATTTCATTCGAAAACGCGTAAATGAACAAAACATTCATTTTGTAATACTTGATAGAAGTTGAACCTGCCCTAATAAAAGTGTTTTGCTCTAATTGTGCGTGGATTACTGTCACTTCAGTAATGTGAGTTATGTTCTAAGATTGCAAGTAGAATTTTTTATAAAATATAAGATGTTCCACTGACAGTGATAAATTTCAAGCCTTCGGGTATACCTACTCGTAATTGGTAGTGTTCAGAACACGAAGTGTATTACCTGAATTGTACTCAACGTACAAGAACAAACAGAGTCACCTCTACAATTCATCATCAGATATGTGAAGATTGAATCCAAAAAGAACGACAAGAATTCTAGAAAATTGAATGATAAATGAAGGAAGTACAATCGAAAATTTTGAAGCGAATTGTATGCAGCAAGTGAAATTTAACAAAAATGAGAAATGAAACATTCTATGTTTTTTACAACTTTTATTTATTACTATCATTACAGTTTTTATCGTATCAGGTTGAAAATGTCCATATACGACGAAACTGCAATGACAGTAGCTCCAAATGAAAGTAGTTAAAACATAGAAAGTTTCATTTCCCATTTTTCATGATGATCTCCTACCACGTGGAGATTTCTCACCAGTCATCTAAAATAATTTATATCAAGAATGCCGGATACTCATGGACGGAAGGTACGCAATAAAAAAAAAAGAGAAATCTGAATGATTCAATCTGTGAATATATGAATAAACTCCCAGCAGTAGAAGATCACTAAACGGTTCTTGAAATATTCGCAGATATTTCGCTCCCCTCTTTCGAACTTGACGCTAACAAACAATTTGCGATATTAAATTATCTGAAAATCTGATGATAATGAATAAATAGTTAGTTATGTGGCTTGATGAAGTGTAAAAGTTCATTTCATACGAAAATTTCAGATGAATGATAAATTTTATTTAACTTCATGAATGTGATATGGGAGTTGAAAATGAGGAAATTCTAATTCCAGGAAAAACAATCTATGAATATAAACATCCTGTTTTCATCATTAGACAATTCTTTTTGATAACGATAATACAACAATACTTTTTGTTGACACTTTCTCTGATAAGAATCAATATAGAACACAACAAGATCATTGTTTGACTTTTCCACAAAAAATCTACCTCTTGAAATTGAAAGAATTGCTTCAATTATTCTCGTTAACAATACTTTATCGATTGATAAGTATTGTTTATGAATCTATAAATATATGAAAGTTTGATTGAATAAAATAGTGTTTTTCTTGTGAAATTTTTGATAAATCAGTCCAGAATGAATTCCAAAATGATTGTATTTTTTTTATTACTGTTCGCTGTTTCCATTAAAGTATCTTTTTAAAGTTTTCTCTATAATTTCATTGCCTGACCTTATCAGTTTTTCATGATTATCTTTTATTTATATTATGCATGTTGAATGAGTGGGATATAACGTGCATATAGGTGATTCGGTGAAGTAGATCAAAGGACCGAATTCTGCACGTACCGTTCACCATTTCGTACTGAACAAAAGTGGCTGATATTTGTGTTTTCATTCATTTATTCATATTTGACAAATCTTTCGGGTTGAAAATGAAAACAAAATCAAACTATAAAAAATTATTTCGAAATCTGATAGCTCAATGAATATTTTTTGTTCAAAATAAAAAAAAAACATATATTTTTATATGCTATTTCAGTTACTATTGTTCCATTATCCGATATTTTTCATCCATGTATAAGAGACATATATATTTTAGGAAAATTATTTGAATATAAGATAATTAATAATGACTTCTTTAAATGGGTAACAAATATAATATTACATCACATAAAAAATTTTGAATGAAAAATTAGTTATTTCAAACACCTGTGATGAAAATAAAATTGACCACTTGTTATACAGTTTGCTCATACGATATAAATATAGAATATTCAAAATATAGTCAACATGTATCGGCTCGTTGGTCTAGACTCTAGGGGTATGATTTCAGAAAACAGGTGATGTATGGTATTAAAGTGCTAGACATAAGTAAAACACATCCAGATCTTTCTACATTGCCTCTCAGAAATTTTAAAGAAAAAATATGTGAGCAGTTCACTATTCGATCATACGCTCACAACGTTTTCAGTATCAAGCAGGTGAAAATAGACTTGAGTCCACACGAC
Source organism: Leptinotarsa decemlineata (assembly GCF_025532065.1). Classification (NCBI taxonomy): domain Eukaryota; kingdom Metazoa; phylum Arthropoda; class Insecta; order Coleoptera; family Chrysomelidae; genus Leptinotarsa; species Leptinotarsa decemlineata. The sequence goes on along the minus strand of NW_027412535.1, from coordinate 62,532 downwards.
GATAAACGAAAATTAATCCCCAAATCATCCGACACTTTACCTTGGGGGCACTATAGCTTGAAATGAGGTTATCATTTGGATTTTATTTCTATTGATGTGATTCATTGATAAATTTTTTCCTTGTTTTAATATGACTGTGTGTGTTACTCTGAGAATTTTCAACAGCGGTAGGAGACCACCAACTTTTCGAGAATTGACTGCAAACAGAAATATGTTTGAGTATTTCAGTTTTTGAATACTATTCATTATTGTACATGTACACGTTGATATAATTTGAATGAAATATATTAAAATTTTGTATACTTATTTATTGTTGTACACACACGTTGATGAAATTTGAATAAAATATATATTGAAATTTTGGTGTTTTATTCCATCGACTAACTTTTTAGAGCTGATTTTTTTTTCACCTTATACATTAAATGAAACAAATTTTACAACATTTTCTCATTTATTACATAAATCATACACTATTTTTCGTTTATAATAAAATAAATATTCACGTAAAGCATTAGCATACAGACTATCTAAAGCTGAGGCTTGACAAAAACCTTCAATGATTTCTTCCAAAGTTAAATTAGTTTTATTTTCACGGAACCATGATTTTATTATATTGAACACCTCGATAATAATCACGAAAGTTCAAAGCATCCAGCATAGCGATACGTTCAGAGAGCACACCAAGGTGAGTATTCAGGATCTCGTTTACATCTCGTTGAAACAGCTCCATGTTCGTGGTGTCCATGGAAATGGAAACTTATTTGGTATTACTTTCGATGTACTGTGTGACGTAAATGTAATCCCCGCAACGTGTTGTAATTGGATCATATTCGTCTACACATTCATCGATTTGTGATTCAAAGAAAATTTCCTTCATTTGTTGCAAGATGTCAATGAGGGTCGCCCATTCATAACTTGTTAAATTGATGGAACGAATAGAGAACTGCTGCTTCAAAATTATGCATGGGCTGAAGTCTCTTCATAAGATGACATGGGGAATGCCATCAACAGCAATTGATGTTCGTTTCGAGCAGCCATTTCGTATTGCTCCAACGCTATGTCTATTGCATTTAGAGTTCCATTGTAATTTTCATCATCACTGTCGAACATTACTTCAACTTCACCACCGTAACCACTATCGAGAGACATTTTCAAACTGAATATCCAACTATGTTTGCATGCGCTCTTATAGCTTCAGATCACGTGGTCCATTCAGATATTGTGCGTTTGTTAAACACACAAATATTTTTTCACGAAAGGCCATCCCAATACAATGTCAGTGTGCATGTTTTCCATAAGATTCTGTACAAAATCGACATTTTCGATCCAACTGTTGTGTTTGTTATCCAAACCCAGCCATTTTACGTACATTTTTTTTATCTTTCTTTCTCAAGACTTTTTCAACGAGATATATATCAGGATTTGCAGTTTTTTGTAATTCTTCTCCATATCTTCTAGCATGAAGGTGGCGGGGTTGGTAATATTGACTTTGATAATTTTGTATAATTCCGCAGTCCAATTGGGCGTATAGCCTTTTTCAAAAACGTGTTTCGCCTTATTGATTAGTACAACATCACCGACTTTGAATTTTTTCAGTCCAGCTATTTTCAGATGATTGTATGTTGATTTGAGAATTTGTTTTTCGTTAGTTTTGGTGATTTTCGATGGTTGAGTATCGCGTCTTTGAGTGTCGCGTATCATTGTAGGATTTTGTGATTTCAGGCAAGACATTCAACCATTTGTAGGTGCCATTCAGACTAAAATATTTGAAAAGTCTTTCTTTCAACGTTCTAATGATACGTTCAACCATAGAAGCCTTGGTGATGCTGTACGTATTGTGGTGATTTATTCCATGTTTTTTCATCAAAGTTTGAAACTGATTGTTGTAAAATTCTTTACCTTGATTGATTTGTAAATTTTTTCGACAACGTTTCGTATGTGTCAAGATATCTGCGAACGTTTTCGTTATTTCCTCTCCCGTTTTTGATTTCAGTGGTCGAGTCCACACAAATTTCGAAAAACAATCAATAACGACTAGAATCAGTTTGAAATTACGATTTTGGTGAGCGAACGATCTCGTCTCAGCCAAGTCCATCTGCCATAAGTCATCTATTTTTTTGATAACTGTACGGCGTCGAGGATGATTTTTTCTAATTGGTTTATGTAGTTCGTTGACAAGTTGAATCTTGTCTTTGGAAGTCATGACGACTGATGGTGAAGATGTGTGCACCCCGCTCTTTTATTATGGTTATGCTTGAACTTCATTTTGTATCTTTTGGATTCCCTTGATAGTAGATTGTACCTTCGAATTTATTTCGGTAATTTGTTTGGAGATGTCACCTTGAAATTTGGTTAGTTTTCAATTTACTTGGATCATTTCTTCTTCGTGTTTCTTAGCTAGTTGATATATAAATGAAGCAAGTTCATTATCGGCTCCATCCACATTTTTATTAGCAACATCGTAATCAGTGGTGGGGCTCTTCACATGACAGAATTTCACATCACCACAATGAATATTACCATCTGAGGTATAAGGCAACAAGCATCCTCCAGAGGGCGTTGGCAATTTTCGCTTTCTGTTGCTGTCACTACGTCCAAACTTATCGATAACCATTTTGAAAATGATAATGTATTGGGGAACGTAGCGTATCTTATAGAATTATTTTCGCCTCTTTGAGTTCATTCAAAATGGCAATGATTACATTGTTGTGTGAAGTATTTCTTGCATCTCGAGAGGCTAGCAATAATTTGAGACGTTCGCATAGCTCATTGGGATCGTCCCAATAAATGTATTCAATGGGTTTCGTCTTGAATGTCATTGCAAGAGGTGACGTTTTGGGTAGATATGATGTTATCACAGTAGTAGTAGTAAGAGGTGTTTTAGGTTGAAAAAACCCAGTACCAGTTTTACGACGATTTCCTGCTGTAGAAAACAACGGTTTGATTATGTTGGTGTACTTGTATCTCTGTGTGCCTTTTAGATGCCCAGCCGAATTCTTGTGAGCGCTCGATAAATCCAAGGTCTTTTTGTATACATTCAAATCCTCAGTGTTATAATTTTCAGGCATGTTGAGAAATAATAGTACATATATATCGGGTGTTCCTTTCCAGTGATACCCAGCCAATTTTATGTATCCGCTACGCTTGTCAAAATCGATTTCCTTCTGGCCTAGGAACCATTTTGAAGATATCACATCATATATGGGACCATATACTTTGCCGATTTCCTTGTCATTTCCCTAATGTTTTTTAATGTACGGATATTGATCGGTACGGATATTGATCGATATATTCTTCTAAAACTTGTTCATTTATGCCTGACGCAACGTTATCGTCTTGTTCGTCTTCTGCATACCCACTAAAGACGTTTTCATCATCATCGTCATCCTCATCTGTACCTGCAACATGACGAGGGATTGGAATGGAGTCGTTTCAGGCTTTTCCACTGTCTCTTGTTTGACTTCGGTTTTTGCATCAGTTTTCAATGTACTAGCCGACTGTGTTGCTGTTTTATTCGCTATTTTCCTCAGTGAAATAGACAGAGGTTTGAAAAATCTTCGCCTTGGTGTTTGAAAAACCTTCGGATTTGCCCAATTTAAGAGCCAAATATTTTTTTCGAATGATGCGTACAATTTCGTTGATTTTATACTTTCGAATAACATCAACTTCTTTGCTCAACGGTTTCGTGATACTGAAGGATACACACACTGTGTATACTTATATATTTGTCGAATCCTTGACGATAACGTCCACCATTCTTATCGAAATATTTCATTATTACAACGGTTCTATATCGATGTTGCCAACATTCGGCACACATTCTCTTGAATTCATCGAAAGACATGTCGGGAGAGACGTGTTCATCGAAGACATGTTTCAAATTCATTTCATCCTGTTTGAAGAGTACAGTCATATTGCAATTGTCTCGTATCAATTGTTTGGGGATTTTTGAATATGTCTGACAAAGATAGGCGGCGTCAATGTTATGCCTTCATACAGAATAATATTCACGAATTTTCTGTTGGCCAACGCATGCGACATCATCGAAAATGAATATAGAATTTGATTTGACTTCGTCAGGGCTTATGATATCCTCATTTCCCTGAACGGATAATATCCCAACCCCTTGACTTTACTGAAAATTTCTTGAACCACTTGATATTTAGGTTGATACAATGATTTTGAATATACGTAGATATTTTCAAATTTGGCGCCATTCAGGTGGAATAGCAATGTTAAGATAGCGTTTGTCTTTCCACAACCACTCGGCCCACAAATTATTGCCCAAAACGAATTGGGTAATAATATACCATGCTTCCCAACTACACTACTATTGTTGGCTTCATTCAAAAAGTCTAAATTTTCACGAGGTATTGTCTTGTCTTGTTGAACGACTTTCATGATGTGATGCTGGATAATGATGATGTGCGCTACGGTTATGAATAAAAACATCACAGTCATCACCCAATCATTCTCAATGTTGACTTACTCCGGTGCAGGTGTCGCCAATTCGATTATCAATAAGCTCCCGTTCGAATTACATCCACCTGGTTATCAGTTTCGCGGACCTGGCACCAAATTGAAAAAGAGATTGGAACGCGGTGACACCGGTGTCAATCCTACTCTCAAAGCGACTCATTAGAAGACCGTTATAAAGCAGATCAAGTGTTGGAAAATAGAGCTTGGGAACGCGTTAAATCGAAAGACGCTAGATTTGGTGAAAAAGCTGCAGCTTGGCTCGTAACTACAACAATGAAAGCGAAACGTAAGCTCGGCATGGGGTTGTCCTTTCGACGTAATGCTTCAGAAAATTACTAAAAATTGGAAGCCACATCCTACCAATATTGAGAAATTTAGTGCTTTGGCTTTGCGACTTGCTAAAATGGCATTGAGTCAAGCTGGAGGACGTAAAAACATACGGATACCTAGGATAATACCATTCGAATCAAAATCTGGAGGAATCCTCCCCCTCATACCATACCATCTTTGGGTTCGTTGGCAGATAGAGCAGGCGCTATCGCAAAAACCGTAATAGATGCTAAAAATGACAAAAATAAACTTGAAGAAGATCAACGTCACAATAAAGCTATGGAACATTTAGGTTCCGGTTTGTACCTACGCAAAACACCTCGAGGATCTGTTCCGCAACGCAAAGGGCGAGGTCTTTACTTGAAAAAGCAAAAAATCTCCTACTGAAGCTACCCCATAGAGCATTATACGATTGGGAAATTAAAAAATGTGCCCGTCAACTGAGAATTCCACATTTTCGTTGAGTCTTTATGCGCGACACGTTGCCAACTCGTGGTCCTCGGCTGCGAGAATGTGCTGTATTAAACTTGGATTCTCGATTGAATAAAGGCACTCATTGGGTAGCTCACATTAAAAACTGCAATGCTGTACAATATTTTGATAGTTTCGGTAATCTCAAACCTCCAATGGAATTGGTAAGATATTTTGAAGGAGGTATAACAATTACATATAACAATAATCAGTATCAAAATTTCGACCAGAGTAATTGCGGACATCCATGCCTACAGTTTCTGCTCCATAATGTCTGCAAAAATGGTTGGATATAAATCTTTGCGAGATTGAACCGATGCTGAATTGAAAACTTTATCGATCGACTATTTGATTGAGAATGCTGAACCTTGGGAATTATTGGATGTTTGGCATAGATTACCAAAGGACTACCAATATCGATTTGCTTTGCAGATTCGTTTACCATGTTTCATCCATTACCGACATGAGGTACCACCACCTACATTAGCTGCGTCATCGCTACAAAAATCAATGTATTATGGTCCTGTGAGTTCGCAAATAGTATTATTGTAGAAATAAATGATTTTTATTCAAAATGTTGTTGTTTCAATCATTATTTGAGGAGATGTCATACTGACATTATATCAGTCATGTCTATGATATTGATGCTAACGAGTCGTTCTTCGACGCTCTCCATCGATTTCAATCCACCCATTCGATTAGATTCTGATTCTGAATATACTTTAGCTTTGCTCAGTTTCCATTCGTACAACAGTATACCCAACATTGAAGAAGGTACGAAATTCTTCTACTATGAAAACGCTGACAAAACTAAACAGAAAAGTATCGATATACCTGTTGGATCTTACGAAATTGGTGACATTGAAGAATTAATAAACAAATACATCACGCCTAAAACGTTCAAGGAAAACCGTGAGAATTTTCTCTATCTAAAAAAGAATAATAATATGCTGAAAAGTGAAATATTCTGTCTGAAGCACTCGATTGATTTCCGACCTGCAAATAGCTTGGCTCACATACTGGGGTTTTCATCTACTCTTCTCAAACCAAACTTACATCACGAATCCGATCTACCTGTGGATATCATTAAAGTACGCACCATACACATAGATAGCAACATTACGTTTGGAGCCTTCTACAATGACACACCGACTCATACGATATACGAATTTTCTGTTGGTGTTGATCCTGGGTATGCAATTGACGAAACACATAATCACCCCATTTACCTACCTATTGCACATAGAGACGAAATAAACAATATTACGCTGCGAGTGCTCGACCAACATTCTAGGCTCAGTGATTTCCGAAACGAAGAAATGATAATTCGTTCGGAATTGAAGCGGAAGTATGGTGCTGACTATCTATAAAAATAATTCATCTCCGTACCCCAAGTCAGTCTTCACCAAAACCTTCACTAGTCGACAACTATTGACAACGGAAAATAAATTGTTTCTGGAATCTCTTGGTTATCATGTTGTCCAATCAAGTATAGAATTTAGGATAGATTGACGTAGTGATAAAAGTTATTTTGTTACCCAACAGATTTCGAAAAAACAAATGTTGAAACAATCAGAATTGGAACCAGAACATGTGCGTTCATAAAAATTACAGATCTCTTATAGAATCTTGGGTAGATCGATATAGTGAAAACTGTTTTCTTGTCACCCATACAGATTTCGATAAAAAAATTGTTGCAACAATCAGACTCATTTTTGGAGATTCCTTGTAGAATTTGAACCAGAAGATGTGCGTTCATGAAAATTACACACTCTTATAGAATCTTGGGTAGATCGATATAGTGAAAACTGTTTCCTTGTCACCCATACAGATGTCGATAAAAAAATTGTTGCAACAATTAGACTCATTTTTTGAGGTTCCTTGTAGAATTGGAACCAGAAAGAATCTTGGGTAGATCGATATAATAAAAATTGTTTCTTTGTCACCCAAGATTCTATAGAATCTTGGGTACATCAATATAACGAAAACTGTTTTCTTGTCACCCATACAGATTTTGAGAAAAAAATTGTAACAATCAGACTCACTTTTTAAACCCCCTTGTAGAATTGAAACCAGATGATATGCGTGCATAAAAATCGAACAAGTCTTATAGAATCTCGGATAGATTGACGTAGTGATAACAGTTATCTTGTCACCCAAACAGATTTCAAAAAAAAAGTTGCAACAATCAGACTCATTTTTTGAGATTCCTTGTAGAATTGGGTAGATCTACATAGTGAAAACTGTTTCTTGTCATCCATACAGAATTCGAGAATAAAATTGTTGAAACGATCAGACTACCTTTTTTAAACCCCCTTAGGTTCTTATTTTTATAAACTTGCCAGAAAAGATCTCGAAGTGACTGTTGAGCAGCCATATTCCTTCGTTGATGTGAAAAAAAATACTTTTTCGATACTTCTCATCTGCTGAAATGTAGCAGAAACCATTTTTTTGATGACTTTTTGGAATTTGATGAATATACAACGAACAAAAGTCATCTAGAAAAACTTGGATAAGGAAAAGCAATATAGACTAGCTCCCAAACTTACTGATTCTCATTTATTTTCAACTACCTTTGAAAGGATGAAGGTTAAATTAACCAGTCAAGTTTTCAGTCATTCGGTAGGTAGAGCGATGAATACTAATGCCAGTTTCAATTAGATACCGTCAGCATTCATTGAAAAAATGAATGAATTGTTCGATATTTTGAATTCAAATCGATTTGACGATGTCAAAGATTTAAACAAACCTGTTTTCGGAACATCATAACGAATTGATTTTCTGAAAGAAATGAAAATATTTTTCATCAAATTAACTGTAATATCAAAAAAAGAAAAACGAGACTGGACAAATCAGATTCATTGAGGGATAGCAAATAACAATTTTGGCACTCCTGCAACTTTGTGAAAACCTACATAATGAAGGATACTCCTACATTTTGACGAGGAATATACATCAACTTTGTGGAAAATTATTTTGGCCAACTGAGAAATACTTGTGGAAATGCCAGAAACCCAACTCCTATTGAAATTACCAATGCTTTCAAAAGCACATTTATTCTTCAGTATTTCACACAGGCAGAAGGAACTAACTGTGTAAAAGATACTAGTTAGATTCTATTCAATATTACAGCTGTTGTCATAAGAAGAATGAAGATTTTGTGGAAGTTCCAAAAAATCCCTATAAACCTTTGAGAGTAGAGACAAATGATTATAGAACTCTAGCCACTCCCGAAGGCAACAGTTTGGGCTATGTTTGTGGATATCTTTTGGGAAAATGTTTAAGTAGATGACCAACACCGATTCTAGCGCATTTCAAGGTCGTGCGTCGCTGGTAAGTATTTCAGAGAGAAACTTTAGTGAGTGGAAGAGAGAAACGTGTGACGTCATCGACGCAGGATGGAATGAGTATCGTAGCGATTCAAGCATGGAACTTGGCCCTCTTAGTACTCCGCATCACCGATCGTCCCCCTTTGAGACTCCGCCTCACCCCACGGCCCCCTTGTCATGTGATTCTAATTGAAAAAAGTTTATAGTTATCAGATTCGAACCCGGAGAGTCCACGCGGTAGACATTGTCAAAAATCAAAAATCAAAAATACTTCATGATACATTCCTCTTTGACAAATATAAGGTCTACTGTAGAGAATATTTACAATATTTACATATCTCCCACATACAGGAGTGGTAGGAGGAGGGAAAAAGGATTGGTGGGGGAAAAGGGAAGATCAGCAGGATGAGACTTCAATATTGTGCTCCTAGACGTCCGCAAGGTAAAGCGCCGCCTCATAGACCCATGACAGGCCGATGGGAGGCGCCCCCGGTGGTGTTAACGGGTGGCTCTCTGCCCAACAGATCCTCATTTCAGCTTTCAGTCTGAGACTTCCCGCTTCCTGCAAAAGCTTACGCGAGATTTCTCATGATATTGCGATTTCGGTACCTCATATCTGAATATACTAGATGGTTGTTGCAAGTTCATCACTAGCCCCCTGGAAAAAGTTCATGAAAAAACCAGGTAAGAGTAATTCTGGTATCACGAAAATACGTGATTTATCTCAGCCAGCTTTTATATGAGCTGAACTCGATCACATTCGTGCCGTTCATGGAAGATATCAAGCATTTCATAAATCAACCTGTGTTTTCGGGGTTGATTATGACGTCCCTCGTCAGCGGGCTTTTCGGTAGAAAGAACTTGAAGAATTTATAAGACAGCCTCCTGATGTGTACAGTAACCGTCTCGACTTCTGCCAGATCTAACAGATCATTCAATGAAATGTATCTCTCACTGTTCGTGCAAATACGGAGCACCTCATTCTGCATCGTCTCGAGTCTCCGCAAAGGAGTCTTCATGAGGCTATAGAATATGGGACAGACGTATAACATTGCTGGTCTAATTATTTTATTGTAAATTAGCAGCTTGTTGTCCACATTAAGCTTAGAGTTCCGTGGAATGAGCGGGTACGTTCGTTTTACCGCCGCACCCGCTCGTTAGACCGCCAAGCTCAGATGTTCCTGAAAATTCAGGCGCCTATCCAGGATAACTCCCAGATATCGCGCGCTTTTCTGCTCGTCAACGCATTTATCTTTGACTCGTAACTTCCTGAAGATCTTCTCGTTGATAAATTCCTTCGAGAAGTTGACGAGTTCCGTTTTGGAACTCGTCAACTTCTAGGGTTAACATCGATTTTATTACGCTCGAAGTACGGCACGACCAACCTGTCGAGGTGGATCTGAAGCTGTTGCTTTGTCACCTCGCTCGAGAACGAATGCGCGTATATCGCAGTGTCATCTGCGTATATACCGACATTTGTTCTCGGGAACATAGGAAAATCGTACGTATACAGAGAGTACAAATGCGGTGACAGGCAGGACCCCTGCGGGACACCTGCTTTAATTGGATAATTCGTAGATGTGGTTTGGTCCACTCTCACGCGAAAAGTTCGGTTGCTCAGGTAGGATTGAAGAATCCTAATCTTAAATAAGAGTATGCCTGCCGACCACATCTTGGCGACAAATCTTTCTATCCAAACTCTATCGAAAGCTTCCCCTGATTGCAGGCTTCCTTCACCCCGTGAACAACCCGGATCAGTTGAGAAGTCGTTTCCGACCTCGCCGGATCCCGAATTGCTCCTCTGGAATGAGTTTCATCCTATCTTCCAGGCGAAAAAGTCTACTCAAGAGGATTTTATCAGTGACTTCCGTCATCGCACTGAGAAGTGAGATCGGGCGATAGCTATCGATAAAATTTTTCCGTTTTCCAGACTTATGGATGGGCACTATCTCCGCATGCTTGAGACAATCTGGGTGCTATAATCAAACACCGAGTTTGATTATAGCATTGACTATATCTACTAGTTGTATAACATCCATTCGCGGCAGACTGCGCAGTATAACTACCTCATCGACCCCCCATCGACGCCTGGGGCTTTATTTTTCCCCAGGCGCCTAATGGTTGCAATCACCTCCTCGACGTCCGTGATCCACTTCAACAATGTTGGCTCCGGTATTGTCGGCACCGGTCTGCTCAAGATGTTATTTGCAGTGCAAGTGGTGGCTCTGTGTTCATCACAGACGTCGGGCCTAATTTGGTGGACACTGGCAAGGTATTCTCCAAACAACTGAGCCTTTCGATGGTCCGTCACCGCCTGCACGTCACCGTTGTCTATAGTCGGGAAGGACTCAAACCGGTTATTCAGTTTTTTGGCCATCCTATAAAAAGAGTGATCGTGGACGTTACGGCTTTCGAGTTTCTTCCTCCACTTCCTATTGGTGAACTCTCTTATGCGCTTGTCAGCCTCTGCAGCAATTCTCAGCATTTGATCCTTCCTAAGGGGGTCACGCGTTCTCTGCCAGTCCTTGCGCATCCGATTGTTTCGCCTAATGAGTTCAACAATATCAAGCGGAAGAATATTTCGATCTCCTTCCACCACGACCTTCCTCGTAGACACGTCTCTAGATCTTCGAATATTTTGAACGAACTGCTCACAAATTTCATCAATATCATCTTTATCAATGTTACTTTTGATAACGGTGAGATTGTTCATGGACGCCCTGTACTCAGACCAGTCCGTGCTCTTGTAGTCATATTTGACCCTTTTTGTTGTTGGTCTGTCTCTGTTCAGAATGAAGAGCACCGGACAGTGGTCGGAGCTCAGCTCGTCCACATTCTTGTTAAGTACTAGGTCAATCGTGGATGGCGTAGTACCATTCCAAGGATAGTGTGTCGGCTCCTCAGGGTGTTCAGTGATAATGTTATTATTCAGAGAATACTCTAGCAGCGTCTTGCCATTGGTGTTAGGTCGATTGTGACCACAACCAGCACCTTGTTCCCAACATTACACAGATTGTCCAAATCATGCGAAGTGAAGCGTCCATCCGGCTTATTGTATACTGCAAACACGCAGGTTCCATCTGCAAGCTGGACACCAACATGCTCAAGGCTGTTTCGTTTGCATATGTGCGATACCTTTTCTTATCAAGATAGCCACCCCACCACTTCTTACAGCATCAGGGGGTCCTTCCGGACAATGATGAAATCTCGTAGTTTCAGTTTGTGTTCCTATCGCAGCTTGGTTTCGGATAGAAACATTATGTCGACGTCATGTGAATGAATGAAGTTCACAACACTGGGGTATTTGTTGTAAATTCCATTCATATTCAGCATGCATGCCTTTTTAGGCATTTAGAAGTTATATTTGCTTATATTGCCTGTGAACGTCGCGAAGGCGTTCCACTTTTCCAGTGGGCTAGTAGCTCCTGCCATGAGGTTGCAGAGATCATTCGTGCAATAAATGACCTCTGCGAGATTCACCATCTCGCTTAGCCTCTGAAAGCAGTTGGTTGCCTCCATGATGTTCTGTTGGTCCCCTATCGAGGGTCTAAACGCCCGCTCTCTTTGCACTGGTGGTGTGTGAGGAAGAGGTGGTAACCCAGGGGCTTGCTGCATCCCGGCTCTCTTCGTCCATGAGTGCACTTCAGGAGGTGGCGCAGGGACCAGTTTGGGGACTGGTGCCTGAACTTGCTTTTGGGATGGTGGTTGCCTGTCTCTTTGTCTGGCTTCGACCTCCTCCGCCTTCTCTCGGTATACTGAACAGTTCCTGGAATTGGCGGTGTGGTCTCCATCGCAGTTGGCACACTTTGCCGGCTCTGTCCTGGGTTTCTGATACTCGTATGTTTGGTGCCCTTCAGCACACTTTAGACATCTCGGGGCCCTGAAGCAGTTATTCGTAGCATTCCCCAAAGCTGGCACCTATGACATTGTACAAGCCTCCTGCTGTCATTTCGTAATTCCCATGTGACCTTAGTGTAAAGGACACATGGGACGTTACGTTTCAGAAAATTGAGGGTGACGTCCTTGTCAGTTACGACCATATATAGGGGACGTCTACCCGTCCTCAGCCTATATACGGTCGAAACGTTGATTTTGCATCCGATTCGTAAGTCATCCTCAATTTCCTCTAGAGATGGAGCGTAGTCCAACCCCCGAAGGACAAACCCATGAGTTTTGTCCTCCGGTAGTGTGTAGGTGTGGAATTCCGCCTGTGCGAGTAGATGTTCCGGCACTATAGGGAGACAGACATACGTCATCGTTGCCGTATGACGTAGGTCAAGGTCGCTCAAGGTCAAACTCATAACACCTCTTCAAAGTCACCTTCGCTACTTCGTGTGACATAGAGGTCATTTCAAGGTTCAAAGTGATATGTCATACTGAAGGTACGGAGAATTGAACGCACGTCATTGGCGTGGTAGACTTTGGCCTTAGCTAGACGTGAGATTTTAATGTGAAATGCAGATCGCGGTTGTGAAAACTGACAGCTATTTTCGAAGTGATTGTGTATTTTTTCATCAATCACACCAATTACACCTGTATGACATTCATTTACTCACCAATTATGCGTCCCTATCATGAATTTACCCCCCTCTTTCGTTCATTTGAAATAACGAGACGACTGCAATAACATATGAAGGTTCATAGTAACGAAAAACAGTGTATGTTGGAGAAATATGTAAAAAATAATATGGGTTATTTCAGGAAATGTGTTTTGTTTGCCGATTTGAATTGTTGCCCAGCGTACGCCATCGTGGAGGTCAAAAACACATGTACGCCACAAAGGAAAATTAACAAAATATAAACAAACAACTCATCATTATAGTCAAGTCAATGAGTAGATTTTTTTTCAAATGTTTTCGAGATGGTTCTTTGATTCGTCTAGTTGTATTTTTTTTTGGTTTTTTCAATCAGTATGATTATTTTTGAATTGAAGGTATAAACTCTAATTTTCGAATCATTAGATACCTTTCAATAATTCATCCAGTGGTATCTCAATTAGTATGTTTTTCATTGAATAGACTACACGAATACTAATCTCTAAATAAATAGAGACGATTCATTTATTCGTCTGATGACATATATATGATGAACTTGTCAATTTAAATTGTTAATTGTAGGGATGGGTATAGGTATAGGTTAGGTTTGGTTGATTTATTGGTGTGTGGTGAGGAAGGGAGAGTCTTGAAAAAGACCGTTTTGTTTTATAGGTATCTATCGAAATGAAGAACGTTTCAATTTGATAAAATATAGCTACATTTTACTTTTTTTTTATAACCATAAGGTAGAGAATCGAAATCATCAATACGTTTTCGTTTGGTGAAGTTGGTGCGAAAATTTTTGTCACTTGCTTGCTAATGATGGAGTGATCAGGTTTTCTCAAAATATTTGTTGTTGTGATATACTCGTCAGGGGCATCATTAAGGACCATGTCTCTGAGTTTTTCAAAATTTGCCTGATTATATGTATTATAATTCAATGTTATTCCTTTCACTTTAATTATGTCGAACGTTTTATTTTGCATCGTGGAATATACGCGATATGCGTATAATTTCGGACCACCAGAGACAAAGTCTGTAATGTAGCTACCCTTACCATATTCAGACAATTCGTCAGTCATCTCACTTAAAAAACTACCCTAAGGTACGTCATACATTCCAGGGCGTGAAATATAAATGACAGAGTCTGTATCATGGTATAACACCCTATTATCCAGTATTTCCGAATAACTATATAATTTCAATCTTGCTTGAGCAGTAGTGTAAGCAGCCAATACTACATTCACAGTGGGAAGAGTAGTATACGTTTCGTCTTTGAAAGACCAATTAACAATTAGAGTGTTTTCGTTGACTGAAAAAATGCTGTTTATTTCTATGAACGGTCTAGACAGCATATCGAAAAATTCAGCAGGATTGTCGACTATGGAAGTTTTTTGTTGGTTTTCTCTCTGCCCTAATTTTCCCAGAAACTTGTTATTACAGATTTACCAATTTGTCGACGTCCGGGATTATTTTCAATTTCTTCGGCATGCAAGGTAACACCTTCTCTGTCATAATACTCTCGGATGTAATTATTTTTCTGTTGATCGGATATACAATCAGAGGGCCAACCTGAAGCTTGCTGTTTAATTTTCAAAAACTTTGAAATGTATTCGGAAAATAGACCCCCTGACTTGGTAACAGGGTTATATTGCACAACTTCGTACTTCCAGATTTCATAGATTTCCATGATTTTGTACCCTTTCTCCAAAGCTTTCAAAATTTCATCTAATACCCAAGTACCGCAAAGGACCCGGTCTTCTTCACTGATGTGGGTGCAATCATCATTCATATGTTCACAACACGATCGACAAAGAGGAAACATTAATTTTCCGTTCATTTTGACTGGTAATACGGGATGATATAAATTTTGAGGAGGAAGAACTTTACATTTTATAACACCATTGATGTTATTTAAATTCAATTTATTACATTCTTCCCCAACAAAAACTTCCGGATAACCTACAGGGTACTTTCCATATTTATTTATGAATGGATATAGGCTGCATACATCCACGTATTTTATTGTTTCGCTTTCTTTACACTTGTAAAATAATTTCGTAGCGTCAGTTCGACCACCATAGAAAGCGTCACGTGGGTTCAACGGTATTAGGGATATAAAGGGGTGTTTTTCACTGAAAATGCGCAATTCTGGATTTTTCGAAAGCTCTTTTCGAAAAGAACACTCCCACTTCTCTATGACTTCGTACCCTAGATGTCGCAAACGTTCGGTTTTTGTCAGGGTTGTCTCGCACCGCATTGTTATAGTAACAGTAGGATCATTGAAAGTATAATCGTTACGTTTGTATTTTATACATTTAGGACATCCGTGGAAATAACAGCCATGAAACTCGAAAATTTGTTTTGTTACCTCACAAAAACCATCCACTTTCATATTGCATATGGATGCTTCGGACCCTCGACCAGCATGTTGTATCTCAATCCCTCTTTGTCGCTCCTCCCACAATAACCATTGAACGGCTATTTTTGACTGTTTGTCACGCCACCTATATCCATTTTTAGGTACAAGACCTATAGTCTCTGCTTTCAAAAAAGTTCTCCTAAAGATTTTATTACAAGCCCCAGGTAGTGTTATAGCTTCTGTGAAAGGATCCACCCCACCTTCTTTTATCATTAATTCTCTGAATTTGAGACATGCTCGCGATAATATATCTACGTCACTCACGCAGTATTCTATAAGTTCTTTCTGGAAGTCGAAGACATATCCTCGTTCCGATAGTTCTCTATGCCATTCGATGAGTTATTTTCTGGGGTCTTTGTCTTCTTCAAGGGTATGGGTATACTTGATAGCTTCTGGATCATAATATTCTAGAGCTGGTAATGTATCGATATAGTGCCAGTTTTCAGCCTTATTGAAAAGGTGTGGAAAATAACCTTTCTTCACACCGGACAACCCGAAAGCTTTGGGTAGTTTAGCCAGAGGCATCGGAAAGTAGTTGAGAGAGTCAATAAATTTCACATTACCTACAGACATCAACAGCAGTTTTGTTCCTTGGGTTATGAGCTCTGGTTTCAGATTTGTCGATGTCAGTATGTAATTTAACAAAAATTGGTTGTCGTACAAACCCCCAGCATGACCAACAACAATAATTTGTTTGAATAGTTTGCGCTGATTCATTGAATATTCCATAAATCTATCTACTGGTTGAATTTTCAAAACTTGTTGTCTGACACCACAGCAACATACTTTCATGTCTGTACCAATACATTTTTCACAGTGTTGTTGATACACACACAAATTGGGTTTATGGAGTAAAGAACCATCCGATAATGTTTCTTCTTGAGTACTTTCCAGGTCATGAAATATGAAAAGTACCCCTGACTTTGATGGTTTGCCACTATCTACTGGCAGGAAACAGTTGTGTGGAGAAACTGTATGTTTATTGCATATTTTACAAAAAATTTCTTCACAAACATGCTGTCTGTTTCTAGGAATCGTTTTAAGGCACTTCTCGCAACACCACATCTGTTCACAGATCTTGACAGTTATATGTTTGGCAAAACATTCTTGCCCCCTAAAACCTCTGTTACAGACAGTGCATAATATTTTCTTTTCATTAGAGCACGGTGGCGATTGTAGACACGCTGGACAAGTTCTGTCACATTTGTGTTTTTTTTTATGTTCAGAAGGGGTGTGACAGTTTTCACAAAAATATGAATAACAAAATGCAGCAGTCAAAGAGAGTATCACGTTGTAATGATTATTGTGATGTAAGAGATTGATTTTCTTGGTTCCACCTATACCCTCGTAAAGAACAACTCGACCTTTATTTCCATATTCATATACCGTGATTTTATAATCAGACAAATAATCCTGGAATTTTTCAAGTTCATTTATGCCGCCACCATCTTCAGATATCTCTACACAGCTCTTTTCCAGTAATTCTAGTGTACGACATGTTTGCACACTCATAACTTGGCGGATTTTTTCTTTATCTTGAACATTGTCAGCATATGCTTTGCCTACTACTAAAGCTCTAGCAAGACAAAGATGATCATTATTTTTAATCACAATAATCCCCTTACGTTTAGCACACTCTTCGTCAAATGTATTATATTTCGATCCCCTCCCCATACCTTTAGGCATTTTCACAGTGGTTGCACTGAGGCAAAATGTCTCAATATCTAAAGCTGTCGCGTTTGATTGATAAACAGAACAAATCATGTTCCATATATCCTCGAACGATATTTCAGAGGCAGATTTAAATTGCAACCAACCTTCGCCACGGCTGAACTCTTTCGAACAAAAAGTGAAGCCAATGCGATCTGTAGACTCTGTACCTTGAGTTACTTTTTTTACAACATCTTTGATACTACTTTTCACCCAAACAAGAGGGTCTACGTCTTTGGGTGTAGGCTTAAGTTTGAACTCTAGAGTTCTACCTGCCATATTAAATTTACGAATTTTCTTCACTATATCTCTTACAATTGAAAATTTCTCCATAATAATATGAACAAAAATTTCGAAAACTCGAAAAAATTTGATAAAATTCAAAAAAAAAATACTCAAAAGTATAATCTTACCGATAGATACTGCAAGAACACAATGAGTTCACATATGGTAAACTCTTACTTTTATAGAGATGTAAAAGTGGGTGTAGTCTAAATATTCATTTTCAGCTAATAATAATAAAACGTCTTCAGGAACTAACACATTTTTTATCCTCATCATTACTCTCGATAATTATGTAATCAAATTTTTGTCTTTAACAACTATAAAACGAGATTTTTACCTACTGAAAAAAGCATTAACATGTTTCAGACAAAATAAGTAGGTTTCTCCAAAATATTAATGAGTTGAAACTTCACCTTTGAACGGCCTCGAATAAGTACCTATCATTATCCACCCCGTTTCATATCCATTAGTTCAAGGTGAAATATTCTGATACCACGTAGTACTTAAGAAGAGGAAAATATGTAGACAACAAAACTTGTTAACGGCAATTGGATTCATGAAACATTTTATCTGATCAAAAAATAAACGTATTCTATAGAAATTGTTTGAAAACAATTATAGGCTGATTTAATGGACCTTGAACACTAATACGTATGTATCATTTCTCAATCAACTCACAAATAATACTTTTACCCTATCAAAAAAAAGACATTTAAATTTTGGAAAGTGAAAAAAAATGCAAAATAGTAGACAGAAATAGAGGTGGTAATTTTAGGGTGATAAATGAGACAGGTTTGAAACACTTTAAACCAGAGTTGTCATATTTGTTGAACCATTTGAATTCTTCAAGTCTAAGCACAATTTCACTAGTGTATTCAAACAGTTCATCAGATCTTGAAGAACAGTGTTATTTTTTTTTTCTTGAGCATCTGTGATAAGTGTTGTGTCAGTCAAAGATGTTGAACGTCGCAGGAACATCAGGAGAAGGAAAAATCAAAATTCTCCAGAATGTTTTAATTCGTGTAGCCGACCACGACTTCAATCCGGACACATGCCTAGAAGAATTTGATAAACACACCCGAGCGAATGTGGACGACTTCAATCCGGACACATTCCTAGAAGAATTTGATAAACACACCCGAGTGAATGTGGATTCGGTTTTGGAAAAAGAAGGGAGTACAGAGCCTGGTGCAGAGCCAAAAAAAAGTCAATACTCCAAGAATGGCTAACGAAAGAAACTCCCGCTGAGGTAGATAAAGGGAAAAAAGAGCTTCAGAAGATAGTACTGGTTCGGAATCGCGAAAAAAATCAATACTCTACCAGCTATTGACGGGAGAAATGAAGTCTACAGCCAAGGTATCCACCCCCAGAGATGCCCCCAACAAAGTGTCCACCCAAGTAACAAAAAAGGTAGATACTACTTTCAGAGCGAGTTCAGCTGATGAAATAACTGAAGATTGGTTCAGCTATATAAGGAGACTGAAAGACGAAGAAATGGTTGCGCGACATCTTCTTGTTATGAGCGTAATGAAAATTGGAGAGCTAAATGACCTACAAAGAAGTATAGATACAGTAGAGGGTCGTCGAGAAAATGCTACAAGAAAAAATCAGGAAGAGATGACTTGTAGTCAGCGGCGATCAAACTTGAGAAAAAAAGTTGTGCAGCTGAAAACCCTCGAAGAAAAAACCATGGCTGTATTCAATAGTTAATCCCAGACAATTATTTAAACCTCATATATTAGCGATAGCTCAAAAGTAATTGAAGAATAAAAGATAGAAAATAATTATTGAGTGTTTTATTTTTAATCAATATCAAATATATCATGGCGAAATCAAAAGTTCATTTACTTTTCTCAATTACAAATATAATTTTGTCTGATGAATAATATGTTGAAACAACAGCATGAGTATTTTTTCTGAATGAATTCAAAGTATCGAATACAAACAAAAATCGTTTTCATCGTTCTGAATCATACATATGCGATAACTCGAAAAAATAATTGTTTATGAATAGAAAGAAACCAATTGTTGAGTGTTTTATTATTTATCAATATCGAATGTATATCATGTCGAATTGAAATTCATTTACTTTTTTTTTCTATTACAAAATATATATATATATATATATATATATATATATATATATATATATATATATATATATATATATATATATATATATATATATATACCGGGTGTCAACGAATCTATTAGACAAGTCATAATTTCTAGACTATTAGGAGAATTGAAATGAGATTTGGTATAGTTGAATGGTATGTGGAGAGGAATGTTTTCACATATTTTTCACTTTCCGGTCACTTCCGGTTTCAGCGGAAATGGCTCCGGTTCTGAATTTTTAAATGGAACACCCTGTATATTGTAACATTTTTGGATTTCTGAGACAATTCTAGATCAGAAACTGACATTTCCGGAAGTTTTTCAGCCTACTTGATTTTTTCAGAGTCACTTTTAAAATTGCATCTAGGTGGCCATGATCGGACGTAAACTAATCTATGGACCTCAGGTGATATCAGAAAATTGCAATAGCGGAGTTTTAGTGACTAGTGTGTTGAATATGAATGAGACAAGTTTACAAAATAACATTTTCGTGTCTAACTATTATTTTTCAAATGGCGACCATTGACAAAAGTAAATGAATTTGTATCGAGTATTTTCCTCAGTAATATTTAATTTATGTTCTTATTTGTAATCCAATCGCAAATAAATTAGTATCGTTAGATTTGTCAAAAAATCCTTTTTTCGGAAAGTGCTTGTCAAAAAATGGTCGCCATTTGAAAAATAATAGTTAGACACGAAAATGTTATTTTGTAAACTTGTCTCATTCATATTCAACACACTAGTCACTAAAACTCCGCTATTGCAATTTTCTGATATCACCTGAGGTCCATAGATTAGTTTACGACCGATCATGGCCACCTAGATGCAATTTTAAAAGTGACTCTGAAAAAATCAAGTAGGCTGAAAAATTTTCGGAAATGTCAGTTTCTGATCCAGAATTGTCTCAGAAATCAAAAAATGTTACAATATACAGGGTGTTCCATTTAAAAATTCAGAACCGGAGCCATTTTCGCTGAAACCGGAAGTGACCGGAAAGTGAAAAATATGTGAAAACTCTCCTCTCCACATACCATTTATCTGTACCAAATCTCGTTTTGATACACCTAATAGTCTAGAAGTTATGACTTGTCTAATAGATTCGTTGACACCCGGTATATATATATATATATATATATATATATATATATATATATATATATATATAATTTATTCGCCGAATGATATGTTGAAACAACAGCATGAATATTTTTTCTGATTGAATACAAGGTATTGAATACAACAGAAAAAACATTTTCATCATTCTAAACCACACACATACACATATGTGATAACCTGAAAATAATAGGTGATTGATGAATAAAAGACGAAAACTAATTATTCAGTGTTTTATTATTTATCAATATCGAATATATATCATGGCGAATTACATGTCAATTACAATCCTATCTGAACAGACCCATTGAGGGCATTATAAGATAGAACAGCATCGTGAAGGATGAGTGCATATACTTTGGTGTTTGCTGAAAACTTCACCTTGCGTGTTTCGAATTCTATTTTAATGTCGACAGTAGATGACTTCATAGCTTCGGGTTGATGGGAGCAGTCTATGATAAATAGCGGATTGTTGCGAAAGCTACCAATGTCCATCATCGGTTCACTCATAGTTTTATCGTAGTAGCTGCGTTGAAAGTTTTCATATGCATAGTAGGCTGATGAGTGTAACTTCTTGTCGAAATCCAGATTCCAACGCTCATATGGGTATACTTCAGAGTTCAGAGATAATCGAATATTATTAATATTCGCATGTGTGAATTTCGTTACATCTTTCGATATATTTTCGGATTGGTCGGTATTTTGGAAACCGATGATGATATATCGAGGTCTTTCGAGACTGTTGGTTGTCTTCACGGCCCATATATCCGATGATATATCACGAAGTGTGGGTAATTCATAAAGGTCCCACATACGATAAGCCACCTTCACTTTAGCATTATTACTATTTTTATTGATGCGGTTCAATAGCTTCAGTTTCTGTCGATCTTCCGGCACAATGTGTCTGATTTTCCATTCTATTTTATTGATTTCCAAATCTGCATCGACTTCCCCAATGTAGGAATTTTTGAATGAGCGTGCAATAATCAAAATGAGCTCTTGTTTCACATTCAATATCTCTCTGTTGTAATCTTCAGCAAAACCCATGAGATATTTCAAGGGTAATTTACCACTGAATACTTTGCTGACGGGATCAAATAAATCTTGTTTATTCACATCAAGCCCCCACCCTGTCGGTAGTAGCGAATTTGCATGCATTTGTCCGAATGATATCATTGTTTTCACTGTGGTAGTTATGCCGGGTTTTCGAACAATGCTCACTTGCTCGCCACCCATTTCATAGCGGATTTCGTCGAAGAGGAAAGCGAGGGCGTTATTGGATAGGTAGCACTGCTTCGTGACATCAGATGGTGTGAACTTCCCCTCGATATAAATGTAGCTGTCTGTAATATCGAGTATGAGATCTTGAAAATTGATTGGGATCCGGATTTCATCTGAATTTTTGTAATATGGTGAACCATATGGTTTATATGTATGCTCATGAAGACTGATGAGGGAATGATCGAACATGGGCTCCTCGAATACCTCCAATTTATCACTAGTGGCTATGGTAGCCATGGTATTACTATTTTTTATATCGTACCTTCAGGCCAATGGATTTGAGAAAGTTTAGACTACTTGCACTTATTTTATATCTTGACCGTTTGGTAGACATACGTGGAATGAATCGCCTGCTGGATTTTCGCTTCTTTAAATGCACATGATCATAGCCTCCACCAAATACATTATGCTGACTCAACTGCTGCCGCTGTGGCAATCGCTGACTATTGAAGCACAACCCCATTTTTAGAAACGATAATCGCAGAATTTATAGTTTCATCAATGAATAGAACCTGCTCAGCGTTAGGAAGGAAGTAACAAATATTGAGTAACAATTTGATCAACTTCAGCTTTATATTGACTTTTTCACAGATGATCATCGCTCACCATCGTTTTTGCTCGATCGTTTGAATGCTTATCGAGGGTTGTTTTTTCAAATCAGATTGCAGCGATTTGATATCCTTATCCATATGCTCATACTTTTTTACAAATTCTACTAATTTCAGTCCAAGCGTAATGAGATCTTCGTTCACTGATACGGAATATTTTTCTACTCCATCTAATTTTGTCAATATCAGTATCTAATTCTCCTCTCATCTTTGAGATGTAAAAACCGACATATCCTCGATTAACACAATCCGTACTCTCTTCAGGCTCTGCTATATTTTTCAAACGTTTATTTTCCATATCAAAGTTTCCATCGGTTGTTAATTTGAAACCAACTCCAGGCTGCCTTACTTCTGCGACCAAACTTATCGATGCTTCCTTTACTCATTTTCTTTATGATACACTAATGACAGTCATCGATGTTCTGAATCAACGTATGAGAAACGATGATTGTTACTAATGACTGTCGTCGATGTTGTGAATGAATATATGAGAAATGATGATTATTATAGCTTTATCAATTCCAATTTGACTATTATTCTTTCACCATTGAAATTGATCAGATTACCATTATTATCCAATACGCGAAGAGTGATATTGTCGAGGTACTGACGACCACCAGGTTGGATTGGCATATAAATAATATTTTGTGGCTCCTTGGTGAGTTTGTAACCGGGCTCTACATCAATATCAAATTCAAAGATGCTATGGATTTCATCGCCATTCGAATATGCTCCAGCTGTGACATTACAATCCACACGAATAATCCTCACCTTATTGATATTCACGGGCAATGTTGATTCATGTATTTCACCACGATTGAAAACATTGTCATCGAACCCTAGAATCTCAGCAATGCTGTTTTCATGTTTGAGATAAATGTAATATTTCGATCGCATTTCACATTTCAGAGTGTTGTTGTTTGCACGTAGGAGAAATACTTCGTCGATATTTTCTTCAATTATATTTTCTAGTTGCACTTCTTTGGATTTCATGAATCTTTGAATCACCTTATTAATTTCATCAATTTCATATGCCCCAGGTGGAATTTTTATAATAGTGGGGGGTGAGATAATTGTCTTCGAATAGCCGATAACATTATTCTTAGCATCTACATTGAACATAGAATTGTAGGAGTAGAAACCATGTAATCCCAGACCATAATTACTATTGGTATCCAATTCGATAGGTGGGTAGAAGTTAGCGCTCAACTCGCTAGAGTACCCCGACAATGAAAACGTACGTAACATGACTGAGGAATTATCGCTGATTCACGTCTTTTTATTGCTGGCAGCAGAAATTGTGAAACAATCGTCGTTTTTTGGGCGTTCCATCTATATCATTATGTGTGACTACATTCACATCATTCACTTTACAGTAACAACAGAAAATTTTTCTTGAAGGTGGACCATCATTCATATCGGAATTACTGCTGTTATCGCTGGATTCATTGTGATGCTCTGGGCATCAATATCATTTTGAAGGTTTTGTGGTAATTTATCCCATTCAGATACAATTTCATGTGATGCACACCCAATCAACACCTCTTTCGGCATATCAGCGAGTTGTGTACTCAAGTGTGTACTCTGGAATATGTAATCAATGAATGACTCATCCTTTTAATACTCTCCCTGTCTTGTGCTGGTGTTACTTCCATGTCTTGTTCTGGAGAAACTTCAAACACAAATGACCACACCATACTGTGTTGAATTGTTGTTTACGTTCATAGTTATATGTGATTATATTGATAGGATTTGAACCTCTATAAAAATAATGAATCGGTTCTTTGGGAGGGGGTAAATCGCCAAAACTATCAAAATATTTCACAGAAGTGCCACTTTTTCTATATGCTACCCAATGTGTCCCTTGACCATGTCGACTATCCAAATTTACTATGGCAGATTCATATCGGAATGGTCCTGATTTTGGTAAATCGTCATGCTTATATACCCCTCGAAAATATGGAATCATCATTTTATTAGCGTGATAGTTGAGGTCGATGTTAGAGAGAGCTCTTTGAGGTAGCAAATTTATGAGTTTTTTGAATTTTGAGGTTTCAAATATACCCCTAATCCTTTACGGTAAGGCTTCAAGTAGATACCACTTCCTTGTTTACCTAGAGCAATTGCCTCCATGTGTTTATTATGTCGATTTGCCTCACTCAGTTGCTCTCTACTTGCTCTTGCTGCTTGAACTGCTTTCGTTATACCAGCAGTAGCCCCGGCTAGACTGCCCAGAGCTGATAAACCGGCAAAAATTGGAATGAGTGGTAGTATTCCACCAATTTTAGGAATTGGTATGATTCGGGGTGTGCGAATTCTGTTTCTCCCACCTGCGGCCCTCGTATATTTGCGTGCTGCCTTAAGTGCAATTTCAGCTGCTCTTTTAGAATTTTTGACAACAAATTTACTTCCACCCGCTTTGTCTAGAACATCACGCACTTTCTTAACGATTCCAGAACCGAAAGCTATCACCTTAGAATCTTTCAATAGTTTTATAGCTTCTCTTTTCTCAATAGAACTCATTTTTTTCTGTATACGTGACTGTTTGGATGGTGACTCACAACCCAAGCCAAATTGGAGTTTTCCTTTCATTATATTCGTAATTAGCCAAGCAGCTCTTTTTTCTCCAACAGAAGCGTCTTTTGCTTTGAATCGACTCCAAGCACTTTCTGCAAGCTCCTGATCGGCTATGTGTCTAGCAGCAAGATTGTCGGGATCCTGTGAATATGCAATATCGTGTTTTTTGCATGCAAAATCCAGTTGGTTGACACCCAATCACCTCTCATCAATCTTTTCTGCAATTTGGTGCCAGGCCCACAATACTGATAACCAGGTAAGTGTAATTCTAATGGTAGATTATTAATGAGGGAATTGACCAAGCCTCTACCAGTTTTATTTGAATGTAATTTAGTAGATCTGCATCGACTCATAAACCCCATTTAAATAAAGAGATCAATATGGAATCTCGCTTATATAGTCTCCAACTCTCATACAATGCGCATACTGAAGCAGAAACAACAATTTTCCATAGATAATTTCGATGAAAAAGTGGGCAGCGGATCGGTGAACGGTGTCAAACAGCGTCATGGATCTTTACTTCCGCTATCCATTCGCGGTCTGATTATTGGACTTTCCAATTGCGGCAAGACAAATGTTATGATTTCTCTGCTGACTCATCCGCTAGGATTACGATTTGCAAATGTCTATCTTTATTCAAAATCTCTTTATCAACCTAAATATGAGTATTTACGTAAAGTATTAGCTCCAATTGAAGGGCTGGGATTTCACACTTTCGCTAATAATGCAGCTGAAATAGGGGAGCCGTCAGATGCCAAACCCGATTCGATATTCATTTTTGATGATGTGATGTGTGAGAAGCAGGATGTTATACGATCATATTTCAGTATGGGTCGTCATAAAAATGTGGATTGCTTCTATTTAGCCCAAACATATTCACGAATCCCCAAACAATTGATTCGAGATAATGCAAATTTTATGGTGCTGTTCAAACAAGATGATATGAATCTCAATCATATTTTTCCGATCACGTGTCACCAGATGTGACATACAAGCAATTTCAAGATATGTGTGCAAGATGTTGGGAAGATAAATATGGATTTTTAGTAATTGATAAGGATCGAGAAGTGTTGGACGTTATCGCAAAGGATTCGATGCTTTCATATATCCTTGACGTTCTTGAAACAATTGAATCATTCGAGTGTTAGATAATGCAGACGACACTTCATTGTACACATTCTGGCAGAACATTATGGAGGGAAAAAATGATGATGAAATATGTTTAAAAAGAAAGTTAATTGAAGCAACGGATGCCGTTCGAAAGAAATTTAATTATATCAAGAGTAGTCAGGCGACTACTCTTGAACACCTAGGCGTGTTCAATCAACACTCGAGAGAATCTATGAGCCAATAATAACACCTTTGAAAGCAATATCTGCCAATACTGAAGGAGCATCTCAAATGAATCAAGTTATACAGAAAACAGAGAGTGTTACACCATTCACCGCCAAAACTATAATCAAGAGTGAGTTAAAGCAAAAATTAGAAGGGACTTTTTCGAAAGATCATAAAACCTCTCAATTGACAAATTTAGATCCAGAATCACCTAATGCACTCGACAATGGTGATGAAGTACAAAAACATATACAAAAGTTACTATCAGGAAATTCATCATACGACACAGTCTTTGGAGTACACATGAACAGTGAAACGGGAAATTTACAAGTGGGTGTAGCTGATGTGGAATTTATCGATGAGAAAATTGTGTTCAAGAAAAATGGTAAAACAATTGCCACTTATCAGGGCACTCCAAAATTATATAGATTGATATTCATGAAAGTACCATCGGGAAATATCCCTTCTTCCGATATGTCCACTTATGGTGATATACTCAAATTAACAAAGGTTGTATATAAATACAATGATAGAAAACATGGTCTCCTATCGAATAATTGGAAGAAATATCGGGAAATAATCCTACCACTATTATCCAATGAAAACCCTGCAAAGAGAAGGCGCTGGCATTATTAATATACCCACAGAAAAAAAAATATATCAGAAATAAGCAAATAGATTATGTTTATTGGAATGAACTCGAAGAATTGATTGATCGCCTTCGATTACTTTGGAGTTCACGAATGGCTGGTCATACTGGGCACGATAATGAGATATTGGCTATAATTGGGGAATTACGTGAAGAAGGATTAGTCTATTGACTGAGATAATATGAACATGATGTGTGAAACTGGCTCAGTTAGTCACAGACGATCTAACAATGCATATCACAATTGATAAATTTGGACGTAGAAGAAGAGGTGGCGTTAGTAAACCACTTGTCGGTAGATCCGGTGTTGGATTCATTCTCACACCACATGGTGATTATGATATTCAGAATAAGCGATTGCAGAATGTTGATGAACCTGTAGACGGTAAAGACTCTGTCACTAAAGGATATGTTGACGGTCACATCAGAGAAGCCAATGAGTCAACCCTGAAGTCTTTCCAAGAATTCATTACATCAACGCTACGTTACGTCAGAAAAGACATTGATTCGAAACATAACGAAGTGCAAATCATCATTGACAAAAATACACTCATCACTTCTGCATTAGCTGACCAATTGAGGAATGTGGAAAAGCAAATTGGTATCATAAATGAGTTGATTGATACTTTTACTGAGCGAGTTGTCGAAGTTGAACAGTTAGTCGTTAAACCTACACTTGAACAGTAGAGCCATATAGGGGTAATATGAGTAATGCAAAATGGCAAGTTGTGAAAGAAATACACAAGCCAGCGCGTCGAAATTTTCCCGTCGAAAGACAATAATAACGGGGTTTTCGGACTTGTGGCAGACGGATTTGATGGAAATGCAACCATTTGTTAGAGAAAATAATGGTTATAGGTACATCCTCATAGTAATCAACTGTTATTCAAAGTATGTATGGTCAAGACCATTGAAAAATAAAACTGCTGATTCAGTTACTGCAGCTATAGCGAGTGTGTTGGAAGATACAAAACATGTGCCGATGAACTTACAATCTGATCACGGTACCGAGTTTTACAATTCAAAATTTTCATCGTTAATGAAGAAACACCATATCAACCATTACTCAACATTCAGCACAAAAAAGGCTGCAATTGCTGAACGAGTTATCAGGACGTTGAAAAGTTGGCTTTATAAACAATTTTCACTTCAAGGTCATTACACCTGGTTGAATATTCTTCCTGAAATTATCAATCAATATAACAATAAAGTTCATCGCACCATCGGTATGAAGCCTGCAGACGTAAAACCATCCACAAAAGTTTGTGGACAAGTGTCCGTTTATGCAAAATCCAAGATGCAGCGCAGCAAATATGAAAAAAGCCAATTCAAAATCGGAGATATGGTCCGAATCAGCAAGTATAAAAATGTATTCGAGAAAGGTTATACGGCGAACTTCACAACTGAACTTTTCAAAGTTGTAAAAGTAAATATAACAGAGCCTATAACTTACGCTCTCGAAGATGTGGATGGGCATCCGATCAAGGGTTGCTTCTATAAAATGGAGTTGAATAAAGCGAAAGACCCCAATACATATTTGGTCGAGAGAGTTTTGAAAAGGAAAGGAAGTCGTCTATTCTCTGAAGACCATAACTTTTGGATAGATGAAAGTTCATTAGTGTAATTGTAATATTGATGTATTTGATGAAAAATAAAAATATAATAAAATTGAATTTTATTATTAAAATCAAGGCTATGAAACCATACACTGTCGACATAGAATTCTAAACACACAAGGAGAAGTTTTCAGCAAAATACCAGAGTATATATCTCTAATGACTTGAAAATTAGAGTTTGTACTGTGGCGTACATGTGTTTTTGGTCTCCACGATGGCGTACGCTGGGCAACAATTCAAATTGGCAAACAAAACACATTTCCTGAAATAACCCATATTATTTTTTACATATTTCTCCAACATACACTGTTTTTCGTTACTATGAACCTTCATATGTTATTGCAGTCGTCTCGTTATTTCAAATGAACGAAAGAGGGGGGTAAATTCATAACAGGGACGCATAATTGGTGAGTAAATGAATGTCATACAGGTGTAATTGGTGTGATTGATGAGAAAATACACAATCACTTCGAAAATAGCTGTCAGTTTTCACAACCGCGATCTGCATTTCACATTAAAATCTCACGTCTAGCTAAGGCCAAAGTCTACCACGCCAATGACGTGCGTTCAATTCTCCGTACCTTCAGTATGACGTATCACTTTGAACCTTGAAATGACCTTTATGTCACATGAAGTAGCGAAGGTGACTTCGAGGAGGTGTTATGAGTTTGACCTTGAGCGACCTTGACCTACGTCATACGGTAACGATGACGTATGTCTGTCTCCCTATAGTGCCGAAACATTTACTTGTGCGCCTCGAATCGTGTTAAAGATTGAGTAATGATCTTTGCGCGTACGCGCGTATACAAGCTAGGATCTCCCGGTGTATTTTACCGAGATCTCGTCCTCCAGTTGTTTTTTCAAGTTTGGCATTATATTTTTGCTCATAGGTATCGTACCGTGAACAACAATTGGAGAAAAAGTCCTCGTTTTCGATTTAGTCGGCTTCCTAGTTCTGGCCTCAGAGGTCGCCGGGGGATCCGTCTCTACAACCATGTCGCTCGGGGACTCATACCTGTTTTGGATTTTGATGTTGTCTTGTTGGATTGTAGTAGACGTTTTCCTTGCGACCCTCCTGGGGATCACAAATTCATCTCTGTTTGTGGTGGTGTTAGGGGTAGAAATACGAAGGGGTGGAAAGTTTTCCTTCTTCTCGGGCGATTTCATTAAGGCAGCTAGCTCCTCCAGCTTCGAAATTTCCTTCTTGGCTTCTGGTAGGTACCGGTTCCTGTAATAGTTCCCCACTGCCTCCATTTGGCTTTCCCTCATCAATGTTAGTAGAAAATCTTTGAGTACAGGATCATATTCCATTTTCGCATTGCAATAGGTGTTTACCATGCTGTTGATTTCATCAAGAGTGTTCCTTTTAATTGCATTAATTTTCTCCTGAATCTTGTTGTACTTTTTGTAAGGATTTTCTTCTGCATTCATCATTGTTCTAGTGATAGGTGGGGTAGGTGGTGAGTTAGAAGGTATTCTTGTCCTCCTTCTTTTCCTCTTTCTAGGAGTTTCATTTTCTTCTTCATCGGTTGAAGGTATATTGATTGGTTTGATTTCGTTTCTCTTTGGGGGGAGCTTAGCTTTTTCCCTGATTGCTTTTTCAGTATCTTGAGGTTTGTTGTCAGCGTTGATTGCTGTAGTTTTCATGTTCTTTATAAGTTTAGCTAACTCCTTAATGTGTACGCCTTTATTTTCTCCTACTCTAACCTAGCTGGGCTGAGTTGCCTTCTTGGCAAATGAGTCTGATTTGCACTTCCCTGGCCAATAGGAATACTGCCCATCTTTTCGGGAATTTGGCGTATTGTATACATGTCTCTTTGGAAGAGTAGTGTCTCCTTCGAGAATACATGCGGCGTTTTGGCGATGTTATTGGTTTCTATAGGTATGACATTTCCTATTTCCATTTCTTGTAAGCTACAAGAAGTATCGGTCTCAATTTCTGGGGGTAATGTTTCGGGATTAACCAGTACTTCAACTTCTATAGGCTGTGGTAATTTTGTAGTTTCTTTCGAGTTATCCTCAACGCGACCTGTGGCCGTTTCATCCCTCTTGCAGAGCTGCGATCCGGCCCCAGTATGTGGCTTCTTCACGCCCTCTACGAGATCAATGTCGCTATTCTCCAGGTCGTTAACTTCGATTTTTTCGCTGTCTCTTGGTTCATTTGTTTCATTTATTTGGATTTCCTGGTTTATGTAGTTTTTGGTATTACCCTGTGATTCTAAACCACCCTTGTCTGTTTCGTATTGCGACCCAAAATTGGGGTCAGGTTGCTTCGAAGTGAAATCTGCTTGTACCTGTTTATAGTTTAGTGTTTTCATTTTCTGTGTCGCAAAAGTTATATTCCCAAGTATTTCCTTGTGCGTTTTGATATTTTAGATATTTCCTGGATTTTCGGAGATATCTTTTTCTCTTTACTGCTGCTATGCTCGTCTAGTGAAGAGGTGTCACTTAGTAGACTCTCTCTGTCACCATCAGGGCTTTTGAGGTAAGTTAATTTTTGTCCTAATGTGTGGGGTCTAGTGGAATACTAAGTTTTGTTCTTAGCCTTTTTTACATTCGCAGGAGTTTTGATGGAATCCTTTTTTGAAGAGATTCCGGGGTCCGGCCCCAGAATAGTGTTTCCCTGTTTCGAAGACACTCCCTGAAGTGAGATATACCAACACCCGCGGAAATTGAGTTGCCTTCTATTTAATTCACAGTTTCTATCGGAAAGTGTGTTGAAAAAACTTTCGAAAAAACAGCAATCGAAAATTCTCTGAATTTTTGACTTAGTCAAGAAGTTGTTCAAAAAATAAGTAAATTTTTCCCCTCACGGAAAGGGTTTACAACTTATCACAACTTATCCAAATTATTTATAAGTGCGTGGAAATTGGAATCACAAAGAAAGATCGTAAAAATACTTGTAAATAAAACACAAGGTCACTTTTTTATTGCTATCAGAGCTAAACGACTGTATTCGGGGACTGCCAGCAGCGAACTGGTAGACATTGTCCTTAGCCTCTTCACCAATATAAGATATTGAAAGTAACTGCGAATGATGGGTATTTTCAGCGTAAGTTTTGTCGGGACCGAAATTGATTCATTTTATACACCAGACCGCATTTTTTTATTTCTTCAAAATGTTAGGGAAGTTGTAATCGTCATTATCATGTAGAAGACAGGAAAATATACTGAGATTTGGAAAAGAATTAATATTTCGTATGAAGATGTGTATGTGTGTGTAAGAGCGAGAGATGCGTGTGACGTTATCGAGGTAAAGAGAGATGGAGACGATATCGAGGTTTTACGTTCCTAGCGCAGCAGGTGTTGTCGTTTGTACAATAAATCATTATTTATGGGGCAATGTAGCGTTGCCGGTTTTAAAATTAAGCGTGAACGACTCGATGAAAATTGGAAGCGCGAAAGTGATATATTAATAATGATGAATCAGATTTATGAAAAAATATAACAACCCAACTGTTCAACCTGCGATCCGTCAATGTGTACTGGGTATCTCAAAATACATCATTGAAGAAAAACATGGCGTCGAAGTGTACAGGGTGCGTCAAAATATATCATTTAAGAAAAAACATGTCGGTTTAACAGGAGTCTAGCGTTCCAACATGCCAGAAGGGGCACTAAGTCTCGAATCTTTGGTAACCAAGTTAGCATCATCAGGAGAAAGAGGAGATGATACCTAAAAACGTCGACGGATTACGCGTTGTGGACTCAACGTGAGGGCAATGGAGAAGCGACGTATTCAACAATGACATTTCAAAATACGTTGTTTTGCATAAGTTTCAACCGTTTTGCGTGCGTTTTCAACCGTTTTTCGTGCGTTTTCGTTCGTTTTTCGTGCGTTTTCGATAGTTTTTCGTGCGTATATATCACAAAGCCATTTGTATAAAATATCTACGTTTCGGAGACTGCAATTGTAGTTGGTTCGGTTGCGAATGTGATGCATACAGGGTGAGACACCTTCGATGTTGTCGAATGTGGGAACCATCTATGTTGTACCATCTATGTTGTATTGTCATAGCCCTCCAAATTCACAACGCGTGTGAGTATATTCGACTCGTAAAATTTTTCACTTAGGAAGTCATGTTTTTGATGTCCCCGTACATGAATGACATCGACACCTTGTAGATTTTCCATGAGGATGGCATCCAATTGATTATATTCCACAAAGCCAGAGGAAACCTCAATCCGTGAATGTATCGCTCCAAGTAACAGGCGGTACGGCGATCTTCTTCACTCAAACAGGAAAATGGTGTGTTTGGCAGCAATAAAAAGTTACTATACTGAGTTCCAATCCTAACGACTATTTCTTTAGGATGGAATTTTTGCTCGACGGTGAAGCCTTGAATATCTACAACAGCTATTCTCATGTTGACTCTTCGATTGATACTGAAGTAAAATCACATGTTCAGTTTCATTTTTTAATAATTTCGCTAAGTGGGAGGTGTTCTATGACAGTGTCGTACACAATTATGCAATAGGCTCGAGTATTTTGAGGAAATCCTTCGGATGCTTCGATTCCAAGTTTTACACCAACACTGGAACTTTTGATGCTCTCATACCTTCTGGAAAAATCGATGACAAAGAGAGCTTTGTCCGTGAAGACGGTGGAAGTGAGAAGAGGATTATGTTGATTAGTCATTTTGTAGCTGAGACCAAATTGTGAGTAATTGAAATGAGCTTGCGAAAAATTTGTAAAATTTAAATGCATATTTTCTTTGAGGTAATTCTCAACGTTTAGAGTGAGCGTTTTATTGGTGATATTCAAATGATTGAATATTGTTGGATCATTGTTGACTTGTGTAGTCACGATTTTTTTGGAAACATACAATCACATAGCAAAGGCCTTCGAGAAACGAGGACAGCCCAGATTTAATTTTTTGCACCTTGTGTGAGAGCAGGCAGCATATGAAGTTCCCATTTTCTGAACGGTATGAGAATTGAATTGAATAGCTTTCAAAAGTTGCAATTTAATTTGATCATGCGGAAAGATTCGTTCAACTTTCAGTTCTATATTTTCAATTTCCAATTCGACTTCCGTTTTCTGTTTTAGTGCAGCAGGAGTCTCTTCTATTTTGAAACAGTTGCTATCATCTCCAGCTCGAACGAATCGAAAGGTATGTTTACCGTAGAAAACAAACTGATAATCGTTGAAAATATCCAAAAAATGCTTGATGAGTATTAGCATGTTGAATGTTAGATGAGTTGTGTTGATGACGCCTATATTGTTGGGAAGAAAAGTCCAACCGGAGGTGGCCAGGTGTTTGATATCTTCGTCGGTGTAGATAAGAAAGCCTGCTTCCAATGCCTTACCACTCTGCCCATAACTAGCAGATTGAAACATGAAAGCACCAGCATTGTCTACGAATAACACCTCACCGTCCCCTTTAGTCTTCTCAACTTTTCCACTAATGAACAGCAGACTATCGTACAGAGCATCGTAGGCATCAGATTGATTGATGTTGATTTCAATAGCATCGTTGTTGCGAAAAGATTTGACATATGGTCCGTCATTCTATCTTTTGTATGAACTCATCGATTTGCGGTTTTCGGAAAATGTTGAACACTTGATTGGACAACATGATTACCAAGAGATTCCAGAAACAATGTATTTTCCGTTGTCAATAGTTGTCGACTAGTGAAGGTCTTGGTGAAGACTGACTTGGGATATGGAGGTGAATTATTTTTATAGATAGTCAGCACCATACTTTCGCTTGAATTTCAAACGAATTATTATTTCATCGTTTCGGAAATCAATAAGCCTAGAATTTTGGTTGAGCACTCGCAGTGTATTATTGTTTATTTCGTCTCTATGTGCAATAGGTAGGTAAATGGGGTGATTATGTGTTTCGTCAATTGCATACTCAGGATCAACACCAACAGCAAATTGTGTCGTTGTAGAAGGCTCTGAAAGTAATGTTGCTATCTATGTGTATGATGCGTACTTTAATGATATCCACAGGTAGATCGGATTCGTAATGTTCGTTTGGTTTGAGAACAGTAGATGAAAACCCCAGTATGTGAGCCAAGCTATTTGCAGGTCGGAAATTAATCGAGTGTTTCAGACAGGATATTTCACTTTTCAGCGTATTATTGTTCGGTTTGGTGTAGAAAAAATCCTCAGGGTTTCCCTTGAACATTTTAGGCGTGATGTATTTGTTTATTCATTTTTCAGTGTCACCAATTTCATAAGATCCAACAGGGATATCGATGCTTTTTTGTTTAGTTTTGTCAGCGTTTTCATAGTAGTAGAATTTCGCACCTTCTTCAATGTTGGGTATACTGTTGTACGAATGGAAACTGAGCAAAGCCAAAGTATATTCAGAATAAGAATCTAATCGGAAGGGTGGATTGAAATTGATGGAGAGCGTCGAAAGACGACTCGTTAGCGTTAATATCATAGACATGACTGATATAATGTCAGTATGACATCTCCTTAAATAATGATCGAAACAACAACGACATTTCGAATAAAAATCATTTATTTCTACAATAATAACATTCTATTTGTGAACTCATAGGACCAAAATACATTGCTTTTTGTAGCGATGACGCAGCTGATCTAGGTGGTGGTACCTCATGTCGGTAATGGATGAAACATGGTAAACGAATCTGCGAAGCAAATCGATGTTGATAGTCCTTTTTAATCTATGCCAAACATCCAATAATTCCCAAGGTTCAACATTCTCAATCAAATAGTCGATCGATAAAGTTTTCAATTCAGCATCGGTTCAATCTCGCGAAGATTTATCTCCAACCATGTTTGCAGACATTTTGGAGCAGAAACTGTAGGCACAGATGTCCGCAATTACTCTGGTCAAAATTCTGATACTGATCATTGTTATATGTAATCGTTATACCTCCTTCAAAATATCTCACCAATTTCATTAGAGGTTTGAGATTACCGAAACTATGAAAATATTGTAAAGCATTGCCGTTTTTGCTATAAGCTACCCAATGAGTGCCTTTATTCAATCGAGAATCCAAGTTCAATACAGCACATTCTCGCAGTCGAAGACCACAAGTTGGCAACGTGTCACGCATAAAGACTCCACGAAAATGTAGAATTCTCAGTACACGGACATATTTTTGAATTTCCCAATCATATAATGCTCTATGGGGCAGCTTCAGTAGGAGTTTTTTTGCTTTTTCAAGGAAAGACCTCGCCCTTTGCGTTGCTGTTGTTTCTTTAGGAACAGACCAAATCCTCGAGGTGTTTTGCGTAGGTACAAACCGGAACCTAAATGTTCCCTAACTTCATTGTGACGTTGATCTTCTTCAAGTTTTTTTTGGCATTTTCAGCATCTATTACGGTTTTTGCCATAGCGCCTGCTCCACCTGACAATGAACCCAAAGCTGAAAGGGCAGCGAATATAGGTATGAGTGAGCTCTAAATTTCTTATTGGTAGGATGTGGCTTCCAATTTTTAGTAATTTTTTTAAGCATATCACGTCGAAAGGACAACCCCATGCCAAGCTTACGTTTAGCTTTCATCGTTGTAGTTACGAGCCAAGCTGCAGCTTTTTCACCAAATCTAGCGTCTTTCGGTTTGACTCGTTCCCAAGCTCTATTTTTCAACACTTGATCTGTGTTTGTTTGAAGGTAATTGACAATGTTTCATGAAAAATTTCACTAGTTTGGACTTCCATTGCCTACTATATAAAATGATTTGAAATCCCTGAAACAACTAAAAAAGAAGAATTGAAAATGAATAGCTGAAAATAACAATTATATTAACAAAATAAACCTGAAATGAAATAATAGTGAAATAAAATACAAGTAAAAATAGAACAATTGAATAAATAAAAATAAAGAAATGAAAACAGAAAATGGAAATAAAAAGTGGAGAGATTCCAAGTCACGTTAGTTCACGACGTTTCGATTGTTAGTATCTACAATCGTCTTCGGGTGATGACATGACAGTCATCGATAAGTTTGGACGTAGCGACAGCAACAGAAAGCGAAAATTGCCAACGTCCTCTGAAGGATGTTTGTTGCATTATACCTCAGATGGTGATATTCATTGTGGTGATGTGAAATTGTGTCATGTGAAGAGCCCCACCACTGATTACGATGTTGCTAATAAAAAGTATGTGGATGGAACCGATAAAGAACTTGCTTCATTTATATATCAGCTAGCTAAACAATACGAGAAAGAAATAACCCAAGTTAATGAAAAACTAACCAAATTTCAAAGTGACATCTCTAAACAAATCACCGAAATTTGAAGGTAAAATTTACTATCAAGGAAATCAACAAGATGCAAAATGAAGTATGAGCATAACCATAATAAAAGAGCGGGGTTCACACATCTTCACCATCAGTCGTCATGACTTCCAAAGACAAAATTCAACTTGTCAACGAACTACATAAACCAATTAGAAAAAAATCATCCTCGACGCCGTACAGTTATCAAAGGAAAACATGATTTATGATGGACTTGGCTGAGATGAGATCGTTCGCTCACCAAAATCGAAATGTGAAACTGATTCTAGTCGTCTAGATTATTTTTCAAAATTTGGGTGGACTAGACCACAGAAATCAAAAACGGGAGACGTTTGCAGATATCTTGACACATACGAAACGTTGCTAAAAAAATTTACAAACCGATCAAGGTAAAGAATTTTATAATAATAAGTTTCAAACTTGATGAAGAAACATGGAATAAATCACTACAATACGTACAGCATCACTTAGGCTTCTATGGCTGAACGTACCATCAGAACGTTGAAAGTAAGACTTTCCAAATATTTCAGTCTGAATGGCACATAGAGATGGTTAAATGTCTTGCCTGAAATCACAAAATCGTACAATGATACGCGACACTCGAAGACGGTCATACAACCTTCGAAAATCACCAAAACCAACGAACAACAAATTCTCAAATCAACATACACCACCCATCTGAAAATAGCTGGACTGAGAAAATTCAAAGTCGGTGATTTTGTACGAATCAGTAGGGCGAAACAGGTTTTCGAAAAAGGCTGTACGCCCTATTGGACTACGGAATTATTCAAAATTATCAAAGTCAACATTACCAACTCCGCCATCTTTATGCTAGAAGATATGTAGGGTGCACCTATTAGGGGTGCTTTCTATGGGAAAGAATTACAAAAAACTGGAAATCCTGATATATATCTCGTGGAAAGAGTCTTGAGGAAGAAAGATGAAAGAATGTACGTTAAATGGCTGAGTTTGGATAACAAACACAACAGTTGGATAGAAAATGTCGAAATTGTATAGAATTTTATGGAAAACAAGCACACTGACAATATATTGGGAGGGCCTTTCGTGAAGAAATATTTGTGTGTTTAACAAATGCACAATATCTGAATGGACCACGTGATCTGAAGCTATAAGAGCGCATGCAAACACAGATAAATATTCAGTTTGAAAATGTCTCTCGATAGTGGTTACGGTAGTGAAGTTGAAGTAATGTTTGACAGTGATGGTGAAGATTACAATGGAACTCTAAATGCAATAGACAGAGCGTTGGAGCAATACGAAATGACTGCTCGAAACGAACCAGCAGTTCTCCATTCGTTCCATCAATTTAACAAGTTATGAATGGGCGACCCTCATTGACATCCTGCAACAAATAAAGGAGAATTTCTTTGAATCACAAATCGATGAATGTGTAGACGAATATGATCCAATTACAACACGTTGCGTGGATTATATATTATATATATATATATATATATATATATATATATATATATATATATATATATATATATAAATAGATAAGTACTCTTTGATCATTCCCATATTGATTTCAATTTAAGAGCCACCGGTATACAGCTGTTTCAGCCTATTGGGCATCGTCAGTACCGGGCAGGCGGTATCGAAAACGGTTCGACACTGAAATCGGGGGCTCGCAAATTGAAATCAATATGGGAATGATCAAAGAGTACTTATCTATTTATTTTTTGATTTTCATGGAATTATTTTCCAGCAGCTTGACTGCATTAACCTTTCTAGATTTTATATATATATATAATATATATATATATATATATATATATATATATATATATATATATATATATATATATATATATATATATATATATATATATAATTCAAATCATATCAACGTGTGTGTACAACAATGAATAACTATACAACATTTCAATATATTTCATTCAAATTATATCAACGTGTACATGTACAATAATAAATAGTATACAAAAACTAAAATACTCAAACATATTTCTGTTTGCAGTCAATTCTTGCAAAGTTGGTCGACTCCTACCGTTGTTGAAAATTCTCAGAGTAACACACACCTATCAGTCATATTCAAACTAGAACAAAATTTTTCAATGAATCACATCAATAGAAATAAAATCCACATGATAACCTCATTTCAAGCTATAGTACCCCAAGGTAAAGTGTCGGATGATTTGAGGATTAATTTTTGTTTAACGTCGTGTGGACTCAAGCCTATTTTCACTTTTTTCCACCCTGCACTTTGTAGGTGTCCATTTTGGAACGTAACCCTGCAAAGTGCGTGATGATTTTACCATTTGCCTCATCTTTCATTAACCCAGGAATTTTTTTTATTCACAAGTGGAATTTGAAACTTATCATCAGGCGAATAATCGGAAATATCAAATTTTGATAGCTTATTTTCAATGAGTTCTGAATAGACATCTTCACACGTTATTTCGTAGATGAAGCTATCTGTATTTGTATATATTAACTTGCAATTTTCTATACCTAAAGTGGCACCATGAAATTGTAATGAAAATCAAACATGCATGTTTTTGAGATATCTAATATTGCCACTCGATGTACAGAGGTTTATTTGAAAACGAGTTCAGTCTTTCTCAATTCAATAGCCACCAAGTCTGTATCGAAAACGGTTCGACACTGAAATCGGGGGCTCGCAATTAATTTTGGCGCCATAACGACCATTACAGGGATTCACAAGTATGACCACCCTGTGTAACCGAATGTTTTTCATCGTTTTCCCAAAATGACATTCACCTTTAGTTTATATAGATTTTTGCCAAAAGAACTGGTGGATGCAGCCCTTAGACGAGTATTCAACTCAATGTAGGGACGCAGCCATGCAGATCGTTTGAATTTCACAACCCGATGAATTTTGGTTAGAATCAAACCGTTTTTTAATGCTTGTTTCAAGTTGCAATAATGCAAAATATATTTGTCTTTAATATAA
Organism: Leptinotarsa decemlineata; assembly: GCF_025532065.1. Taxonomy (NCBI): domain Eukaryota; kingdom Metazoa; phylum Arthropoda; class Insecta; order Coleoptera; family Chrysomelidae; genus Leptinotarsa; species Leptinotarsa decemlineata. The sequence goes on along the minus strand of NW_027412535.1, from coordinate 22,492 downwards.
AGGGTACCCATTAACTTTCTTGTTTGGAATTTGGTGGTGCTTGATGCTCTGGACAAAACGGAAAATCTTTATGTGAATCATGTAACCTCTCAGGGTATTTCAAATCATCTTCCAACATGTAACTTTCAGAAGCATCGTCAGGAATTTCAGTTACATCTTTGTCGAAATTTTCCACCCACTGAAAACCGTCGTAAGGTAACATTCTGACATTGTCCACCCATATAAATTATTAACGTCTGAATATAAAAGATATTTTGGAGGTTTTTCGGGATTGTCGTACTGTCATCTTCTGGGCACTCCCCAAACAAAAATTTGAGGAGTGCTAAGAAGATGACAGTACGACCACCTGTCGAAAGGGAATTGAAAAAATGATATTGTTTATCTTGTGAGAAATGCACAATGTTGAACGTTTCTCCATCATTTGTAACAATTTGTGATGAGTATTTCAAACTGAAGGAAGTGGGGAAATTCCTTAATTTTGGTTCGGAGCGTGAATTATTGAAAGAATCGAGGAAGTCGTGTGAAACATGAGAGGTATGCGTGTTATATTTATGGGTTTCTACAATTATTGAAATGAATTCGAAACGAGTAACAGAGAATTGAAAAATTTTTGGAAATTTTGTTTTATTGAGTTTGTGCCATTCGGTGAATGATTTTTTAATCTTGTGAGAAATGCACAATTTTACTCTTGTTGAACGTTTCTACATCATTTGTAACAATTTTGATGAGTATCTCAAAACTGAAAAAAAATTTGGTTCGATGCGTGAATTATGGAAGAATCCAGGAAGTCGTGTGAAACATGTGAGGTATGCGTGTTATTTATGAGTTTCTACAATTATTGAGATGAATTCGAGACGAGTAACTGAGAATTGAAAAAAATTTGGGACATTTTGTTTCATTTGAGTTTGTGTTATTCGGTGAATGATTTTGTTAACCTTGTCAGAAATGCACAATTTCACTCTTGCTAAATATTTCTACATTATTTGTAACAATTTGAGATGATTATCTCATGACTGAAGGAAGTTAGTTGATGGATATTTCTGTTTTCTGATTCATGAATTATGGGAAGAATTGAAGAATTCCTGTGAATTATATGAAAAATGTGTGTTATATTTATGAGTTTCTATTATTGTTGAAATCAGTTCGGACGAGTAACTGAGAATTGAAAAAAATTGGGAAATTTTGTTTTATTGAGTTTGGATTATTCGGTGAATGATTTGTTAATCTTGTGAGAAATGCACAATTTCACTCTAGTTGAACGTTTCTACATTATTTGTAACTATTTAGATGATTATCTCGAAACTGAAGGAAGTTGATGGATATTTCAGTTTTCTGATTCATGAATTATGGGAAGAATTGAAGAATGCCTGTGAATTATGTGAGAAATGTGTGTTATATTTATGAATTTCTACAATTGTTGAAATAAATTCGAGACGAGTAACTGAGAATTGAAAAAAAATTTAGGAAATTTTGTTTTATTTGAGTTTGTGTTATTCGGTGAATGATTTGTTTATCTTGTGAGAAATGCACAATGTTGAACGTTTACTCCATCATTTGTAACAATTTGTGATGATATATCAAAACTGAAGGAAGTTGTGGAAATTCCTCAATTTTGGTTTCGAAGCGTGAATTATTGGAAGAATCGAGGAAGTTGTGTGAAACATGTGAGGTATGTGTTATATTCATGAGTTTCTACAATTATTGAAATGAATTCGTGACGAGTAACTGGGAATTGGAAAAAAATTTGGGAAATTTTGTTTCTTTTGAGTTTGTGTTATTCGGTGAATGATTTTGTTAATCTTGTGGGAAATGCACAATTTCACTATTGCTGAATATTTCTACATTATTTGTAACAATTGAGATGATTATCTCATGACTGAAGGACGTTGATGGATATTTCTGTTTTCTGATTCATGAATTATGGGAAGAATTCCTGTGAATTATGTGAAAAATGTGTGTTAAATTTATGAGTTTCTACAATTGTTGAAATGAATTCGAGACGAGTAACTGAGAATTGAAAAAATTTTGGAAATTTTGTTTTATTGAGTTGGTGTTATTCGGTGAAAGATTTGTTATTCTTGTGAGAAATGCACAATTTCACTCTTGTTAACGTTTCTACATCATTGTGAGGATTTGAGATGATTATCTCACTGAAGGAAGTTTGCTGGATATTTTTCAGGTGATTACATGATTTATGAGGAGAATTGAAAATTCCCTGGGTTATATGAGGAAAGTGTTATATTATGGGTTTTACTATTTGAGAAATGAATTCGAGACGAGTAACTGAGAATAAAAAAAAATTTTGATTCATTGAGTTTGTGTTAATCGGTGAATGATTTTGTTAATCTTGTGAGAAATGCTTAATTTCACTCTTGTTGAACGTTTCTACATTATTTGTGATATTTGAGATGATTATCTCAAAACTGAAGGAAGTTGATGGATATTTCTGTTTTCTGATTTATGAATTATGGAAAGAATTGAAGAATTCCTGTGAATTATGTGAGAATGTGTGTTATTTTTATGGGTTTCTACAATTGTTGAAATGAATTCGAGACGGGTAACAGAGAATTGAAAAAAAATTGGGAAATTTTGTTTTATTTGAGTATGTGTTATTCGGTGAATGATTTCGTTAATCTTGTGAGAAATGCACAATATCACTCTTGTTAAATGTTTCTACATTATTTGTAGGATTTGAGATGATTATTCCAAACCTGAAGGAAGTTGATGGATTTCTGTTTCTGATTCATGAATATGGGAATGCCTGTAATTATGTGAGGAATGTGTGTTATATTCATGAGTTTCTACAATTGTTGAAATGAATTCGAGACGAGTAACTGAGAATTGAAAAAAATTAGAAAATTTTGTTTTATTTGAGTTTGTGTTATTCGGTGAATAATTTGTTATCTTGTGAGAAATGCACAATGTGAACGTTTCTCCATGATTTGTAACAATTTGTGATGAGTATATCTAAACTGAAGGAAGTTGGTGGGAATTATAATTTTGGTTCGAAGCGTGAATTATGGAAGAATCGAAGAAGTCCTGTGAAATGTGAGGTATGTGTGTTATATTTATGAGTTTCTACAATTAATGAAATGAATTCGAGACGAGTAACTGAGAATTGAAAAAATTTGGGAAATTTTGATTCTTTTGAGTTTACGTTATTCGGTGAATGATTTTGTAAATCTTGTGAGAAATGCACAATTTCACTCTTGCTAAGCGTTTCTACATTATTTGTAACAATTGAGATGATTATCTCAAACTGAAGGAAGTTGAATGGATTTCTGTTTTCTGATTCATGAATTATGGGAAGAATTCCTGTGAATTATGTGAAAAATGTGTGTTATATTTATGAGTTTCTACAATTGAAATGAATTCGAGACGAGTAACTGAGAATTGAAAAGAATTTGGAAAATTTGTTTTATTGAGTTTGGTGTTATTCGGTGAATGATTTTGTTAATCTTGTGAGAAATGCACAATTTCACTCTTGTTAAGCGTTTCTACATTATTTGTAGGATTTGAGATGATTATCTCAAAACTGAAGAAAGTTGATGGATATTTCTGTTTTCTGATTCTTGAATTATGGGAAGAATTGAAGAATTCCTGTGAATTATGTGAGAATGTGTGTTATATTTATGAGTTTCTACAATTGTTGGATGAATTCGAGACGAGTAACTGAGAATTGAAAAAAAATTGGAAAATTTTGTTTTATTGAGTTTGTGTTATTCGGTGAATGATATTGTTTATCTTGTGAGAAATGCACAATGTTGAAGCGTTTCTACATCATTTGTGAGGATTTGAGATGAGTATATCAAAACTGAAGGAAGTTGGTGGAAATTCCTTAATTTTTGGTTCGAAGCGTGAATTATTGGAAGAATTGAAGAATTGTGTGGAAATGTGAGGTATGTGTGTTATATTCATGAGTTTCTACAATTATGAAATGAATTCGAGACGAGTAACTGAGAATTGAAAAAAATTTGGGAATTTTGTTTTATTGAGTTTGTGTTATTCGGTGAATGATATTGTTAATCTTGTGAGAAATGCACAATTTCACTCTTGTTAAGCGTTTCTACATTATTTGTGAGGATTAGAGATGATTATCTCAAAACTGAAGGAAGTTGATGGATATTTGTTTTCTGATTCATGAATTATGGGAAGAATTGAAGAATTCCTGTAAATTATGTGAGGAATGTGTGTTATATTTATGAGTTTCTACAATTAATGAAATGAATTCGAGACGAGTAACTGAGAATTGAAAAAGAATTGTGGAAAATTTTGTTTTATTTGGGTTATCTCAAAACTGAAGGAAGTTAGTTTATGGATATTCTGTTTTCTGATTTATGAATTATGGGAAGAATTGAAGAATTCCTGTGAATTATGTGAGGAATGTGTGTTATATTTATGAGTTTCTACAATTAATGAAATGAATTCGAGACGAGTAACTGAGAATTGAAAGAGAATTTGGGAAATTTTGTTTTATTTGGTTTAGTAATATTCGGTGAATGATTTTGCTAATCTTGTGAGAAATGCACAATTTCACTCTTGTTAAGCGTTTCTACATTATTTGTGAGGATATGAGATGATTATCTCAAAACTGAAGGAAGTTAGTTAATGGATATTTCTGTTTTCTGATTTATGAATTATGGAAAGAATTGAAGAATTCCTGTGAATTATGTGAGGAATGTGTGTTATATTTATGAGTTTCTAATGAAATGAATTCGAGACGAGTAACTGAGAATTGAAAAAGAATTTGGGAAATTTTGTTTTATTTGGGTTAGTGATATTCGGTGAATGATTTGCTAATCTTGTGAGAAATGCACAATTTCACTCTTGTTAAGCGTTTCTACATTATTTGTGAGGATTAAGATGATTATCTCAAAACTGAAGGAAGTTAGTTAATGGATATTTCTGTTTTCTGATTTATGAATTATGGGAAGAATTGAAGAATTCCTGTGAATTATGTGAGGAATGTGTGTTATATTTATGAGTTTCTACAATTAATGAAATGAATTCGAGACGAGTAACTGAGAATTGAAAAAGAATTGGGAAATTTTGTTTTATTGAATTGTGTTATACGGTGAATGATTTTGCTAATCTTGTGAGAAATGCACAATTTCACCTTGTTAAGCGTTTCTACATTTTGTGAGGATTTGAGATGATTATCTCAAAACTGAAGGAAGTTAGTTAATGGATATTTCTGTTTTCTGATTTATGAATTATGGGAAGAATTGAAGAATTCCTGTGAATTATGTGTGTTATATTTATGAGTTTCTACAATTAATGAAATGAATTCGAGACGAGTAACTGAGAATTGAAAAAGAATTTGGGAAATTTTGTTTTATTGAGTTTGTGTTATACGGTGAATGATTTGCTAATCTTGTGAGAAATGCACAATTTCACTCTTGTTAAGCGTTTCTACATTATTTGTGAGGATTTGAGATGATTATCTCAAAACTGAAGGAAGTTAGTTAATGGATATTTCTGTTTTCTGATTTATGAATTATGGGAAGAATTGAAGAATTCCTGTGAATTATGTGAGGAATGTGTGTTATATTTATGAGTTTCTACAATTAATGAAATGAATTCGAGACGAGTAACTGAGAATTGAAAAAGAATTTGGGAAATTTTGTTTTATTTGGGTAGTGAATTTGTGAATGATTTGCTAATCTTGTGAGAAATGCACAATTTCACTCTGTTAAGCGTTTCTACATTATTTGTGAGGATTTGAGATGATTATCTCAAAACTGAAGGAAGTTAGTTAATGGATATTTCTGTTTTCTGATTTATGAATTATGGGAAGAATTGAAGAATTCCGTGAATTATGTGAGGAATGTGTGTTATATTTATGAGTTTCTACAATTAATGAAATGAATTCGAGACGAGTAACTGAGAATTGAAAAAGAATTTGGGAAATTTTGTTTTATTTGGTTAGTGATATTCGGTGAATGAATTGTTAATCTTGTGAGAAATGCACAATTTCACTCTTGTTAAGCGTTTCTACATTATTTGTGAGGATTTGAGATGATTATCTCAAAACTGAAGGAAGTTAGTTAATGGATATTTCTGTTTCTGATTTTTCTAATTTATGAATTATGGGAAGAATTGAAGAATTCCTGTGAATTATGTGAGGAATGTGTGTTATATTTATGAGTTTCTACAATTAATGAAATGAATTCGAGACGAGTAACTGAGAATTGAAAAGAATTTGGGAAAATTTGTTTTATTGAGTTTGTGTTATACGGTGAATGATTTTGCTAATCTTGTGAGAAATGCACAATTTCACTCTTGTTAAGCGTTTCTACATTATTTGTGAGGATTTGAGATGATTATCTCAAAACTGAAGGAAGTTAGTTAATGGATATTTCTGTTTTCTGATTTATGAATTATGGGAAGAATTGAAGAATTCCTGTGAATTATGTGAGGAATGTGTGTGATATTTATGAGTTTCTACAATTAATGAAATGAATTCGAGACGAGTAACTGAGAATTGAAAAAGAATTTGGGAAATTTTGTTTTATTTGGGTTAGTGATATTCGGTGAATGATTTGTTAATCTTGTGAGAAATGCACAATTTCACTCTTGTTAAGCGTTTCTACATTATTTGTGAGGATTTGAGATGATTATCTCAAAACTGAAGGAAGTTAGTTAATGGATATTTCTGTTTTCTGATTTATGAATTATGGAAGAATTGAAGAATTCCTGTGAATTATGTGAGGAATGTGTGTTATATTTATGAGTTTCTACAATTAATGAAATGAATTCGAGACGAGTAACTGAGAATTGAAAAAGAATTTGGGAAATTTTGTTTTATTGAGTTTGTGTATACGGTGAATGATTTTGCTAATCTTGTGAGAAATGCACAATTTCACTCTTGTTAAGCGTTTCTACATTATTTGTGAGGATTTGAGATGATTATCTCAAAACTGAAGGAAGTTAGTTAATGGATATTTCTGTTTTCTGATTTATGAATTATGGGAAGATTGAAGAATTCCTGTGAATTATGTGAGGAATGTGTGTTATATTTATGAGTTTCTACAATTAATGAAATGAATTCGAGACGAGTAACTGAGAATTGAAAAAGAATTTGGGAAATTTTGTTTTATTGAGTTTGTGTTATACGGTGAATGATTTGCTAATCTTGTGAGAAATGCACAATTTCACTCTTGTTAAGCGTTTCTACATTATTTGTGAGGATTTGAGATGATTATCTCAAAACTGAAGGAAGTTAGTTAATGGATATTTCTGTTTTCTGATTTATGAATTATGGGAAGAATTGAAGAATTCCTGTGAATTATGTGAGGAATGTGTGTTATATTTATGAGTTTCTACAATTAATGAAATGAATTCGAGACGAGTAACTGAGAATTGAAAAAGAATTTGGGAAATTTTGTTTTATTTGGGTTAGTGATATTCGGTGAATGAATTTGTTAATCTTGTGAGAAATGCACAATTTCACTCTTGTTAAGCGTTTCTACATTATTTGTGAGGATTTGAGATGATTATCTCAAAACTGAAGGAAGTTAGTTAATGGATATTTCTGTTTTCTGATTTATGAATTATGGGAAGAATTGAAGAATTCCTGTGAATTATGTGAGGAATGTGTGTTATATTTATGAGTTTCAAATTAATGAAATGAATTCGAGACGAGTAACTGAGAATTGAAAAAGAATTTGGGAAATTTTGTTTTATTGAGTTGTGTTATACGGTGAATGATTTGCTAATCTTGTGAGAAATGCACAATTTCACCTTGTTAAGCGTTTCTACATTATTTGTGAGGATTTGAGATGATTATCTCAAAACTGAAGGAAGTTAGTTAATGGATATTTCTGTTTTCTGATTTATGAATTATGGGAAGAATTGAAGAATTCCTGTGAATTATGTGAGGAATGTGTGTTATATTTATGAGTTTCTACAATTAATGAAATGAATTCGAGACGAGTAACTGAGAATTGAAAAAGAATTTGGGAAATTTTGTTTTATTTGGGTTAGTGATACGGTGAATGATTTTGCTAATCTTGTGAGAAATGCACAATTTCACTCTTGTTAAGCGTTTCTACATTATTTGTGAGGATTTGAGATGATTATCTCAAAACTGAAGGAAGTTAGTTAATGGATATTTCTGTTTTCTGATTTATGAATTATGGGAAGAATTGAAGAATTCCTGTGAATTATGTGAGGAATGTGTGTTATATTTATGAGTTTCTACAATTAATGAAATGAATTCGAGACGAGTAACTGAGAATTGAAAAAGAATTTGGGAAATTTTGTTTTATTTGGGTTAGTATATTCGGTGAATGATTTTGCTAATCTTGTGAGAAATGCACAATTTCACTCTTGTTAAGCGTTTCTACATTATTTGTGAGGATTGAGATGATTATCTCAAAACTGAAGGAAGTTAGTTAATGGATATTTCTGTTTTCTGATTTATGAATTATGGGAAGAATTGAAGAATTCCTGTGAATTATGTGAGGAATGTGTGTTATATTTATGAGTTTCTTTAATGAAATGAATTCGAGACGAGTAACTGAGAATTGAAAAAGAATTTGGGAAATTTTTTTTATTTGGGTTAGTGATATTCGGTGAATGATTTTGCTAATCTTGTGAGAAATGCACAATTTCACTCTTGTTAAGCGTTTCTACATTATTTGTGAGGATTTGAGATGATTATCTCAAAACTGAAGGAAGTTAGTTAATGGATATTTCTGTTTTCTGATTTATGAATTATGGGAAGAATTGAAGAATTCCTGTGAATTATGTGAGGAATGTGTGTTATATTTATGAGTTTCTACAATTAATGAAATGAATTCGAGACGAGTAACTGAGAATTGAAAAAGAATTTGGGAAATTTTGTTTATTTGGGTTAGTGATATTCGGTGAATGAATTTGTTAATCTTGTGAGAAATGCACAATTTCACTCTTGTTAAGCGTTTCTACATTATTTGTGAGGATTTGAGATGATTATCTCAAAACTGAAGGAAGTTAGTTAATGGATATTTCTGTTTTCTGATTTATGAATTATGGGAAGAATTGAAGAATTCCTGTGAATTATGTGAGGAATGTGTGTTATATTTATGAGTTTCTACAATTAATGAAATGAATTCGAGACGAGTAACTGAGAATTGAAAAAGAATTTGGGAAATTTTGTTTTATTGAGTTTGTGTTATACGGTGAATGATTTTGCTAATCTTGTGAGAAATGCACAATTTCACCTTGTTAAGCGTTTCTACATTATTTGTGAGGATTTGAGATGATTATCTCAAAACTGAAGGAAGTTAATGGATATTTCTGTTTTCTGATTTATGAATTATGGGAAGAATTGAAGAATTCCTGTGAATTATGTGAGGAATGTGTGTTATATTTATGAGTTTCTACAATTAATGAAATGAATTCGAGACGAGTAACTGAGAATTGAAAAAGAATTTGGGAAATTTTGTTTTATTGAGTTGTGTGTTATACGGTGAATGATTTGCTAATCTTGTGAGAAATGCACAATTTCACTCTTGTTAAGCGTTTCTACATTATTTGTGAGGATTTGAGATGATTATCTCAAAACTGAAGGAAGTTAGTTAATGGATATTTCTGTTTTCTGATTTATGAATTATGGGAAGAATTGAAGAATTCCTGTGAATTATGTGAGGAATGTGTGTTATATTTATGAGTTTCTACAATTAATGAAATGAATTCGAGACGAGTAACTGAGAATTGAAAAAGAATTTGGGAAATTTGTTTTATTGAGTTGTGTTATACGGTGAATGATTTTGCTAATCTTGTGAGAAATGCACAATTTCACTCTTGTTAAGCGTTTCTACATTATTTGTGAGGATTTGAGATGATTATCTCAAAACTGAAGGAAGTTAGTTAATGGATATTTCTGTTTTCTGATTTATGAATTATGGGAAGAATTGAAGAATTCCTGTGAATTATGTGAGGAATGTGTGTTATATTTATGAGTTTCTACAATTAATGAAATGAATTCGAGACGAGTAACTGAGAATTGAAAAAGAATTTGGGAAATTTTGTTTTATTTGGGTTAGTGATATTCGGTGAATGATTTGCTAATCTTGTGAGAAATGCACAATTTCACTCTTGTTAAGCGTTTCTACATTATTTGTGAGGATTTGAGATGATTATCTCAAAACTGAAGGAAGTTAGTTAATGGATATTTCTGTTTTCTGATTTATGAATTATGGGAAGAATTGAAGAATTCCTGTGAATTATGTGAGGAATGTGTGTTATATTTATGAGTTTCAATTAATGAAATGAATTCGAGACGAGTAACTGAGAATTGAAAAAGAATTTGGGAATTTTTTTTTATTTGGGTTAGTGATATTCGGTGAATGATTTGCTAATCTTGTGAGAAATGCACAATTTCACTCTTGTTAAGCGTTTCTACATTATTTGTGAGGATTTGAGATGATTATCTCAAAACTGAAGGAAGTTAGTTAATGGATATTTCTGTTTTCTGATTTATGAATTATGGGAAGAATTGAAGAATTCCTGTGAATTATGTGAGGAATGTGTGTTATATTTATGAGTTTCTACAATTAATGAATGAATTCGAGACGAGTAACTGAGAATTGAAAAAGAATTTGGGAAATTTTGTTTATTTTGGTTAGTGATATTCGGTGAATGAATTTGTTAATCTTGTGAGAAATGCACAATTTCACTCTTGTTAAGCGTTTCTACATTATTTGTGAGGATTTGAGATGATTATCTCAAAACTGAAGGAAGTTAGTTAATGGATATTTCTGTTTTCTGATTTATGAATTATGGGAAGAATTGAAGAATTCCTGTGAATTATGTGAGGAATGTGTGTTATATTTATGAGTTTCTAAATTAATGAAATGAATTCGAGACGAGTAACTGAGAATTGAAAAAGAATTTGGGAAATTTTGTTTTATTGAGTTTGTGTTATACGGTGAATGATTTGCTAATCTTGTGAGAAATGCACAATTTCACTCTTGTTAAGCGTTTCTACATTATTTGTGAGGATTTGAGATGATTATCTCAAAACTGAAGGAAGTTAATGGATATTTCTGTTTTCTGATTTATGAATTATGGGAAGAATTGAAGAATTCCTGTGAATTATGTGAGGAATGTGTGTTATATTTATGAGTTTCTACAATTAATGAAATGAATTCGAGACGAGTAACTGAGAATTGAAAAAGAATTTGGGAAATTTTGTTTTATTGAGTTTGTGTTATACGGTGAATGATTTGCTAATCTTGTGAGAAATGCACAATTTCACTCTTGTTAAGCGTTTCTACATTATTTGTGAGGATTTGAGATGATTATCTCAAAAACTGAAGGAAGTTAGTTAATGGATATTTCTGTTTTCTGATTATGAATTATGGGAAGAATTGAAGAATTCCTGTGAATTATGTGAGGATGTGTGTTATATTTATGAGTTTCTACAATTAATGAAATGAATTCGAGACGAGTAACTGAGAATTGAAAAAGAATTTGGGAAATTTTGTTTTATTGGGTTGTGTTATACGGTGAATGATTTGCTAATCTTGTGAGAAATGCACAATTTCACTCTTGTTAAGCGTTTCTACATTATTTGTGAGGATTTGAGATGATTATCTCAAAACTGAAGGAAGTTAGTTAATGGATATTTCTGTTTTCTGATTTATGAATTATGGGAAGAATTGAAGAATTCCTGTGAATTATGTGAGGAATGTGTGTTATATTTATGAGTTTCTACAATTAATGAAATGAATTCGAGACGAGTAACTGAGAATTGAAAAAGAATTGGGAAATTTTGTTTTATTTGGTTAGTGATATTCGGTGAATGATTTGCTAATCTTGTGAGAAATGCACAATTTCACTCTTGTTAAGCGTTTCTACATTATTTGTGAGGATTTGAGATGATTATCTCAAAACTGAAGGAAGTTAGTTAATGGATATTTCTGTTTTCTGATTTATGAATTATGGGAAGAATTGAAGAATTCCTGTGAATTATGTGAGGAATGTGTGTTATATTTATGAGTTTCTACAATTAATGAAATGAATTCGAGACGAGTAACTGAGAATTGAAAAAGAATTTGGGAAATTTTGTTTTATTGGGTTAGTAGTATTCGGTGAATGATTTTGCTAATCTTGTGAGAAATGCACAATTTCACTCTTGTTAAGCGTTTCTACATTATTTGTGAGGATTTGAGATGATTATCTCAAAACTGAAGGAAGTTAGTTAATGGATATTTCTGTTTTCTGATTTATGAATTATGGGAAGAATTGAAGAATTCCTGTGAATTATGTGAGGAATGTGTGTTATATTATGAGTTTCTTTAATGAAATGAATTCGAGACGAGTAACTGAGAATTGAAAAAGATTTGGGAAATTTTTTTATTTGGGTTAGTGATATTCGGTGAATGATTTTGCTAATCTTGTGAGAAATGCACAATTTCACTCTTGTTAAGCGTTTCTACATTATTTGTGAGGATTTGAGATGATTATCTCAAAACTGAAGGAAGTTAGTTAATGGATATTTCTGTTTTCTGATTTATGAATTATGGGAAGAATTGAAGAATTCCTGTGAATTATGTGAGGAATGTGTGTTATATTTATGAGTTTCTACAATTAATGAAATGAATTCGAGACGAGTAACTGAGAATTGAAAAAGAATTTGGGAAATTTTGTTTTATTTGGGTTAGTGATATTCGGTGAATGATTTGTTAATCTTGTGAGAAATGCACAATTTCACTCTTGTTAAGCGTTTCTACATTATTTGTGAGGATTTGAGATGATTATCTCAAAACTGAAGGAAGTTAGTTAATGGATATTTCTGTTTTCTGATTTATGAATTATGGGAAGAATTGAAGAATTCCTGTGAATTATGTGAGGTGTGGTGGTGTGTTAATTTATGAGTGTTCGAAAGTAATGAAAATTGAAAAAGAATTTGGGAAATTTTGTTTTATTGAGTTTGTGTTATTACGGTGAATGATTTGCTAATCTTGTGAGAAATGCACAATTTCACTCTTGTTAAGCGTTTCTACATTATTTGTGAGGATTTGAGATGATTATCTCAAAACTGAAGGAAGTTAATGGATATTTCTGTTTCTGATTTATGAATTATGGGAAGAATTGAAGAATTCCTGTGAATTATGTGAGGAATGTGTGTTATATTTATGAGTTTCTACAATTAATGAAATGAATTCGAGACGAGTAACTGAGAATTGAAAAAGAATTTGGGAAATTTTGTTTATTGAGTTTGTGTTATACGGTGAATGATTTGCTAATCTTGTGAGAAATGCACAATTTCACTTTGTTAAGCGTTTCTACATTATTTGTGAGGATTTGAGATGATTATCTCAAAACTGAAGGAAGTTAGTTAATGGATATTTCTGTTTTCTGATTTATGAATTATGGGAAGAATTGAAGAATTCCTGTGAATTATGTGAGGAATGTGTGTTATTTATGAGTTTCTACAATTAATGAAATGAATTCGAGACGAGTAACTGAGAATTGAAAAAGAATTTGGAAATTTGTTTTATTGAGTTTGTGTTATACGGTGAATGATTTTGCTAATCTTGTGAGAAATGCACAATTTCACTCTTGTTAAGCGTTTCTACATTATTTGTGAGATTTGAGATGATTATCTCAAAACTGAAGGAAGTTAGTTAATGGATATTTCTGTTTTCTGATTTATGAATTATGGGAAGAATTGAAGAATTCCTGTGAATTATGTGAGGAATGTGTGTTATATTTATGAGTTTCTACAATTAATGAAATGAATTCGAGACGAGTAACTGAGAATTGAAAAAGAATTTGGGAAATTTTGTTTTATTGGGTAGTGATATTCGGTGAATGATTTGCTAATCTTGTGAGAAATGCACAATTTCACTCTTGTTAAGCGTTTCTACATTATTTGTGAGGATTTGAGATGATTATCTCAAAACTGAAGGAAGTTAGTTAATGGATATTTCTGTGTTTTTCTGATTTATGAATTATGGGAAGAATTGAAGAATTCCTGTGAATTATGTGAGGAATGTGTGTTATATTTATGAGTTTCTACAATTAATGAAATGAATTCGAGACGAGTAACTGAGAATTGAAAAAGAATTTGGGAAATTTTGTTTTATTGAGTTTGTGTTATACGGTGAATGATTTTGCTAATCTTGTGAGAAATGCACAATTTCTCTTGTTAAGCGTTTCTACATTATTTGTGAGGATTTGAGATGATTATCTCAAAACTGAAGGAAGTTAGTGGATATTTCTGTTTTCTGATTTATGAATTATGGGAAGAATTGAAGAATTCCTGTGAATTATGTGAGGAATGTGTGTTATATTTATGAGTTTCTACAATTAATGAAATGAATTCGAGACGAGTAACTGAGAATTGAAAAAGAATTTGGGAAATTTTGTTTTATTTGGGTTAGTGATATTCGGTGAATGAATTTGTTAATCTTGTGAGAAATGCACAATTTCACTCTTGTTAAGCGTTTCTACATTATTTGTGAGGATTTGAGATGATTATCTCAAAACTGAAGGAAGTTAGTAATGGATATTTCTGTTTTCTGATTTATGAATTATGGGAAGAATTGAAGAATTCCTGTGAATTATGTGAGGAATGTGTGTTATATTTATGAGTTTCTACAATTAATGAAATGAATTCGAGACGAGTAACTGAGAATGAAAAAGAATTTGGGAAATTTTGTTTTATTGAGTTTGTGTTATACGGTGAATGATTTGCTAATCTTGTGAGAAATGCACAATTTCACTCTTGTTAAGCGTTTCTACATTATTTGTGAGGATTTGAGATGATTATCTCAAAACTGAAGGAAGTTAGTTAATGGATATTTCTGTTTTCTGATTTATGAATTATGGGAAGAATTGAAGAATTCCTGTGAATTATGTGAGGAATGTGTGTTATATTTATGAGTTTCTACAATTAATGAAATGAATTCGAGACGAGTAACTGAGAATTGAAAAAGAATTTGGGAAATTTTGTTTTATTGAGTGTTGTGATATTCGGTGAATGATTTGCTAATCTTGTGAGAAATGCACAATTTCACTCTTGTTAAGCGTTTCTACATTATTTGTGAGGATTTGAGATGATTATCTCAAAACTGAAGGAAGTTAGTTAATGGATATTTCTGTTTTCTGATTTATGAATTATGGGAAGAATTGAAGAATTCCTGTGAATTATGTGAGGAATGTGTGTTATATTTATGAGTTTCTACAATTAATGAAATGAATTCGAGACGAGTAACTGAGAATTGAAAAAGAATTTGGGAATTTTGTTTTATTTGGGTTAGTGATATTCGGTGAATGAATTTGTTAATCTTGTGAGAAATGCACAATTTCACTCTTGTTAAGCGTTTCTACATTATTTGTGAGGATTTGAGATGATTATCTCAAAACTGAAGGAAGTTAGTTAATGGATATTTCTGTTTTCTGATTTATGAATTTATGAATTATGGAAGAATTGAAGAATCCTGTGAATTATGTGAGGAATGTGTGTTATATTTATGAGTTTCTACAATTAATGAAATGAATTCGAGACGAGTAACTGAGAATTGAAAAAGAATTTGGGAAATTTTGTTTTATTGAGTTTGTGTTATACGGTGAATGATTTTGCTAATCTTGTGAGAAATGCACAATTTCACTCTTGTTAAGCGTTTCTACATTATTTGTGAGGATTTGAGATGATTATCTCAAAACTGAAGGAAGTTAGTTAATGGATATTTCTGTTTTCTGATTTATGAATTATGGGAAGAATTGAAGAATTCCTGTGAATTATGTGAGGAATGTGTGTTATATTTATGAGTTTCTACAATTAATGAAATGAATTCGAGACGAGTAACTGAGAATTGAAAAAGAATTTGGGAAATTTTGTTTTATTTGGTTTAGTGATATTCGGTGAATGAATTTGTTAATCTTGTGAGAAATGCACAATTTCACTCTTGTTAAGCGTTTCTACATTATTTGTGAGGATTTGAGATGATTATCTCAAAACTGAAGGAAGTTAGTTAATGGATATTTCTGTTTTCTGATTTATGAATTATGGAAGAATTGAAGAATTCCTGTGAATTATGTGAGGAATGTGTGTTATATTTATGAGTTTCTACAATTAATGAAATGAATTCGAGACGAGTAACTGAGAATTGAAAAAGAATTTGGGAAAATTTTGTTTATGGAGTTTGTGTTTACGGTGAATGATTTTGTTAATCTTGTGAGAAATGCACAATTTCACTCTTGTTAAGCGTTTCTACATTATTTGTGAGGATTTGAGATGATTATCTCAAAACTGAAGGAAGTTAGTTAATGGATATTTCTGTTTTCTGATTTATGAATTATGGGAAGAATTGAAGAATTCCTGTGAATTATGTGAGGAATGTGTTATATTTATGAGTTTCTACAATTAATGAAATGAATTCGAGACGAGTAACTGAGAATTGAAAAAGAATTTGGGAAATTTTGTTTTATTGAGTTTGTGTTATACGGTGAATGATTTGCTAATCTTGTGAGAAATGCACAATTTCACTCTTGTTAAGCGTTTCTACATTATTTGTGAGGATTTGAGATGATTATCTCAAAACTGAAGGAAGTTAGTTAATGGATATTTCTGTTTTCTGATTTATGAATTATGGGAAGAATTGAAGAATTCCTGTGAATTATGTGAGGAATGTGTGTTATATTTATGAGTTTCTACAATTAATGAAATGAATTCGAGACGAGTAACTGAGAATTGAAAAAGAATTTGGGAAATTTTTTTTTTTTTGTTTATTGTTGTGTTATACGGTGAATGATTTTGCTAATCTTGTGAGAAATGCACAATTTCACTCTTGTTAAGCGTTTCTACATTATTTGTGAGGATTTGAGATGATTATCTCAAAACTGAAGGAAGTTAAATGGATATTTCTGTTTTCTGATTTATGAATTATGGGAAGAATTGAAGAATTCCTGTGAATTATGTGAGGAATGTGTGTTATATTTATGAGTTTCTACAATTAATGAAATGAATTCGAGACGAGTAACTGAGAATTGAAAAAGAATTTGGGAAATTTTGTTATTTGGGTAGTGATATTCGGTGAATGATTTTGCTAATCTTGTGAGAAATGCACAATTTCACTCTTGTTAAGCGTTTCTACATTATTTGTGAGGATTTGAGATGATTATCTCAAAACTGAAGGAAGTTAGTTAATGGATATTTCTGTTTTCTGATTTATGAATTATGGGAAGAATTGAAGAATTCCTGTGAATTATGTGAGGAATGTGTGTTATATTTATGAGTTTCTACAATTAATGAAATGAATTCGAGACGAGTAACTGAGAATTGAAAAAGAATTTGGGAAATTTGTTTTATTTGGGTTAGTGATATTCGGTGAATGAATTGTTAATCTTGTGAGAAATGCACAATTTCACTCTTGTTAAGCGTTTCTACATTATTTGTGAGGATTTGAGATGATTATCTCAAAACTGAAGGAAGTTAGTTAATGGATATTTCTGTTTCTGATTTATGAATTATGGGAAGAATTGAAGAATTCCTGTGAATTATGTGAGGAATGTGTGTTATATTTATGAGTTTCTACAAATGAAATGAATTCGAGACGAGTAACTGAGAATTGAAAAAGAATTTGGGAAATTTTGTTTTATTTGGGTAGTGATATCGGTGAATGATTTGTTAATCTTGTGAGAAATGCACAATTTCACTCTTGTTAAGCGTTTCTACATTATTTGTGAGGATTTGAGATGATTATCTCAAAACTGAAGGAAGTTAGTTAATGGATATTTCTGTTTTCTGATTTATGAATTATGGGAAGAATTGAAGAATTCCTGTGAATTATGTGAGGAATGTGTGATATTTATGAGTTTCTACAATTAATGAAATGAATTCGAGACGAGTAACTGAGAATTGAAAAAGAATTTGGGAAATTTTTTTATTGAGTTGTGTTATACGGTGAATGATTTGCTAATCTTGTGAGAAATGCACAATTTCACTCTTGTTAAGCGTTTCTACATTATTTGTGAGGATTTGAGAATTATCTCAAAACTGAAGGAAGTTAGTTAATGGATATTTCTGTTTTCTGATTTATGAATTATGGGAAGAATTGAAGAATTCCTGTGAATTATGTGAGGAATGTGTGTTATATTTATGAGTTTCTACAATTAATGAAATGAATTCGAGACGAGTAACTGAGAATTGAAAAAGAATTTGGGAAATTTTGTTTTATTGGGTAGTGATATCGGTGAATGATTTTGTTAATCTTGTGAGAAATGCACAATTTCACTCTTGTTAAGCGTTTCTACATTATTTGTGAGGATTTGAGATGATTATCTCAAAACTGAAGGAAGTTAGTTAATGGATATTTCTGTTTTCTGATTTATGAATTATGGGAAGAATTGAAGAATTCCTGTGAATTATGTGAGGAATGTGTGTTATATTTATGAGTTTCTACAATTAATGAAATGAATTCGAGACGAGTAACTGAGAATTGAAAAAGAATTTGGGAAATTTTGTTTTATTGGGTTAGTGATATTCGGTGAATGAATTTGTTAATCTTGTGAGAAATGCACAATTTCACTCTTGTTAAGCGTTTCTACATTATTTGTGAGGATTTGAGATGATTATCTCAAAACTGAAGGAAGTTAGTTAATGGATATTTCTGTTTTCTGATTTATGAATTATGGGAAGAATTGAAGAATTCCTGTGAATTATGTGAGGAATGTGTGTTATATTTATGAGTTTCTACAATTAATGAAATGAATTCGAGACGAGTAACTGAGAATTGAAAAAGAATTTGAAATTTTGTTTTATTGAGTTTGTGTTATACGGTGAATGATTTTGCTAATCTTGTGAGAAATGCACAATTTCACTCTTGTTAAGCGTTTCTACATTATTTGTGAGGATTTGAGATGATTATCTCAAAACTGAAGGAAGTTAGTTAATGGATATTTCTGTTTTCTGATTTATGAATTATGGGAAGAATTGAAGAATTCCTGTGAATTATGTGAGGAATGTGTGTTATATTTATGAGTTTCTACAATTAATGAAAGAATTCGAGACGAGTAACTGAGAATTGAAAAAGAATTTGGGAAATTTTGTTTTATTTGGTTAGTGATATTCGGTGAATGATTTGTTAATCTTGTGAGAAATGCACAATTTCACTCTGTTAAGCGTTTCTACATTATTTGTGAGGATTTGAGATGATTATCTCAAAACTGAAGGAAGTTAGTTAATGGATATTTCTGTTTTCTGATATGAATTATGGGAAGAATTGAAGAATTCCTGTGAATTATGTGAGGAATGTGTGTTATATTTATGAGTTTCTACAATTAATGAAATGAATTCGAGACGAGTAACTGAGAATTGAAAAAGAATTTGGGAAATTTTGTTTATTGATTTGTGTATACGGTGAATGATTTTGCTAATCTTGTGAGAAATGCACAATTTCACTCTTGTTAAGCGTTTCTACATTATTTGTGAGGATTTGAGATGATTATCTCAAAACTGAAGGAAGTTAGTTAATGGATATTTCTGTTTTCTGATTTATGAATTATGGGAAGAATTGAAGAATTCCTGTGAATTATGTGAGGAATGTGTGTTATATTTATGAGTTTCTACAATTAATGAAATGAATTCGAGACGAGTAACTGAGAATTGAAAAAGAATTTGGGAAATTTTGTTTATTTGGGTTAGTGATATTCGGTGAATGATTTTGCTAATCTTGTGAGAAATGCACAATTTCACTCTTGTTAAGCGTTTCTACATTATTGTGAGGATTTGAGATGATTATCTCAAAACTGAAGGAAGTTAGTTAATGGATATTTCTGTTTTCTGATTTATGAATTATGGGAAGAATTGAAGAATTCCTGTGAATTATGTGAGGAATGTGTTATATTTATGAGTTTCTACAATTAATGAATGAATTCGAGACGAGTAACTGAGAATTGAAAAAGAATTTGGGAAATTTTGTTTTATTTGGGTAGTGATATTCGGTGAATGAATTGTTAATCTTGTGAGAAATGCACAATTTCACTCTTGTTAAGCGTTTCTACATTATTTGTGAGGATTTGAGATGATTATCTCAAAACTGAAGGAAGTTAGTTAATGGATATTTCTGTTTCTGATTATGAATTATGGGAAGAATTGAAGAATTCCTGTGAATTATGTGAGGAATGTGTGTTATATTTATGAGTTTCTACAATTAATGAAATGAATTCGAGACGAGTAACTGAGAATTGAAAAAGAATTTGGAAATTTTTTATTGAGTTTGTGTATACGGTGAATGATTTGTTAATCTTGTGAGAAATGCACAATTTCACTCTTGTTAAGCGTTTCTACATTATTTGTGAGGATTTGAGATGATTATCTCAAAACTGAAGGAAGTTAGTTAATGGATATTTCTGTTTTCTGATTTATGAATTATGGGAAGAATTGAAGAATTCCTGTGAATTATGTGAGGAATGTGTGTTATATTTATGAGTTTCTACAATTAATGAAATGAATTCGAGACGAGTAACTGAGAATTGAAAAAGAATTTGGGAAATTTTGTTTATTTGGGTTAGTGATATTCGGTGAATGAATTTGTTAATCTTGTGAGAAATGCACAATTTCACTCTTGTTAAGCGTTTCTACATTATTTGTGAGGATTTGAGATGATTATCTCAAAACTGAAGGAAGTTAGTTAATGGATATTTCTGTTTTCTGATTTATGAATTATGGGAAGAATTGAAGAATTCCTGTGAATTATGTGAGGAATGTGTGTTATATTTATGAGTTTCTACAATTAATGAAATGAATTCGAGACGAGTAACTGAGAATTGAAAAAGAATTTGGGAAATTTGTTTATTTGGGTTAGTGATATTCGGTGAATGAATTTGCTAATCTTGTGAGAAATGCACAATTTCACTCTTGTTAAGCGTTTCTACATTATTTGTGAGGATTTGAGATGATTATCTCAAAACTGAAGGAAGTTAGTTAATGGATATTTCTGTTTTCTGATTTATGAATTATGGGAAGAATTGAAGAATTCCTGTGAATTATGTGAGGAATGTGTGTTATATTTATGAGTTTCTACAATTAATGAAATGAATTCGAGACGAGTAACTGAGAATTGAAAAAGAATTGGGAAATTTGTTTATTGAGTTGTGTATACGGTGAATGATTTGCTAATCTTGTGAGAAATGCACAATTTCACTCTTGTTAAGCGTTTCTACATTATTTGTGAGGATTTGAGATGATTATCTCAAAACTGAAGGAAGTTAGTTAATGGATATTTCTGTTTTCTGATTATGAATTATGGGAAGAATTGAAGAATTCCTGTGAATTATGTGAGGAATGTGTGTTATATTTGAGTTTCTACAATTAATGAAATGAATTCGAGACGAGTAACTGAGAATTGAAAAAGAATTTGGAAATTTTGTTTATTGGGGTTGTGATATTCGGTGAATGATTTGTAATCTTGTGAGAAATGCACAATTTCACTCTTGTTAAGCGTTTCTACATTATTTGTGAGGATTTGAGATGATTATCTCAAAACTGAAGGAAGTTAGTTAATGGATATTCTTTTTCTGATTTATGAATTATGGGAAGAATTGAAGAATTCCTGTGAATTATGTGAGGAATGTGTGTTATATTTATGAGTTTCTACAATTAATGAAATGAATTCGAGACGAGTAACTGAGAATTGAAAAAGAATTTGGGAAATTTTGTTTATTTGGGTTAGTGATATCGGTGAATGAATTTGTTAATCTTGTGAGAAATGCACAATTTCACTCTTGTTAAGCGTTTCTACATTATTGTGAGGATTTGAGATGATTATCTCAAAACTGAAGGAAGTTAGTTAATGGATATTTCTGTTTTCTGATTTATGAATTATGGGAAGAATTGAAGAATTCCTGTGAATTATGTGAGGAATGTGTGTTATATTTATGAGTTTCTACAATTGTGAAATGAATTCGAGACGAGTAACTGAGAATTGAAAAAGAATTTGGGAAATTTTGTTTTTTTGAGTTTGTGTTATACGGTGAATGATTTGTTAATCTTGTGAGAAATGCACAATTTCACTCTTGTTAAGCGTTTCTACATTATTTGTGAGGATTTGAGATGATTATCTCAAAACTGAAGGAAGTTAGTTAATGGATATTCTGTTTTCTGATTTATGAATTATGGGAAGAATGAAGAATTCCTGTGAATTATGTGAGGAATGTGTGTTATATTATGAGTTTCTACAATTAATGAAATGAATTCGAGACGAGTAACTGAGAATTGAAAAAGAATTTGGGAAATTTTGTTTTATTGAGTTTGTGTTATACGGTGAATGATTTTGCTAATCTTGTGAGAAATGCACAATTTCACTCTTGTTAAGCGTTTCTACATTATTTGTGAGGATTTGAGATGATTATCTCAAAACTGAAGGAAGTTAGTTAATGGATATTTCTGTTTTCTGATTATGAATTATGGGAAGAATTGAAGAATTCCTGTGAATTATGTGAGGAATGTGTGTTATATTATGAGTTTCTACAATTAATGAAATGAATTCGAGAC